>NC_050459.1:62263364-62545696 GCF_903995425.1 Onychomys torridus | reverse complement strand
ATTCTATAGATTCAATGCAATCCCCATCAAATTACCAACACAATTTCTTCACAAAGTCTGGAAAGAATAATACTCAACTTCATATGGAAAAACAAAAACCCAGGATAGCCAAAAAAAGAATCCTTTGTACCAAATTAAAACAATCCTCTCCTTCTGGTGTGGTGTTGTGGTGGTTGGCGCTTTTGGTAAGATTGCCATTTTTGCTATGTTAATCCTGCCTATCCATGAGCATGGGCACTCTTTCAATTTTCTGACATCTTCTTCAGTTTCTTTTTTCAGGGACTTAAAGTTCTTGTCATATAGGTCCTTCACATGCTTAGTTAGAGTAACCCCAAGGTATTTTATTTCATTTGTGGCTATTGTAAAGGATGATGTATCTCTGATTTCCTTCTCAGCCTGTTTGTCTATTGTATATAGGAGGGCTACTGATTTTTTTGAGTTGATTTTGTGTCCTGCTATGTTGCTGAAGGTGTTTATAAGCTGTATCAGTTCCTTGGTTGAATTTTTGAGGTCACTCCTGTGTACTATCATGTCATCTGCAAATAGGGAAAGCTTGACTTCTACCTTTCCAATTTGTATCCCCTTAATCTCCTTATGTTGTCTTATTGCTCTGGCTAGAACTTCAAGTACTATATTGAATAAGTATGAGGAGAGGGGACAGCCTTGCCTTGTTCCTGGTTTTAGTGGTATTGCTTTGAGTTTCTCTCCATTTAATTTGATGTTGGCTGTTGGCTTGCTGTAGATTGCCTTTATTATGTTTAGGTATGTTCCCTGTATTCCTGATCGCTCCAAGACCGCTATCATGAAGGGGTGTTGGATTTTGTCAAATGCCTTTTCTGCATCTAGTGGGATGATCATGTGGTATTTTTCTTTGAGTTTGTTTATATGGTGTATTACATTGATGGACTTTTGTATGTTGAACCACCCTTGCATCCCTGGGATGAAGCCTACTTGATCATGGTGGATAATTTTTGATGTGTTCTTGGTGTCTGTATGCCAGAATTTTATTGAGTATTTTTGCATCAATGTTCATGAGGGAGATTGGTCTGTAGTTCTCTTTCTTTGTTGCATCTTTGTTTGGTTTAGGAATCAGGGTAATTGTAGACTCATAGAAGGAGTTTGGTAATATACCTTCTGCTTCTATTGTGTGGAACAGTTTAAAGAGTATTGGTATTAACTCTTCTTTGAAGGTCTGGTAGAATTCTGCAGTGAACCATCTGGTTCTGGGCTTTTTTTGGTTGGGAGACTTTTCTTAGGGGTTATTGGACTATTTAAATGGTTTATCTGGTCTTGATTTAACTTAGGCATGTGGTACCTATCCAGAAAATTATCCATTTCCTTTTGATTTTCCAGTTTTGTGGAGTAGAGGTTTTTGAAGTATGACTGGATTCTCTGGATTTCCTCATTGTCTGTTGTTATGTCCCCCTTTTCATTTCTGATTTTGTTAATTTGGATGCTCTCTCTCTCTCTGTCTTTTGGTTAGTTTGGATAAGGGCTTGTCTATCTTGTTGATCTTCTCAAAGAGCCAACTCTTTGTTTCATTAATCCTTTGTATTGTCTTCTTTATTTCTATTTTATTGATTTCAGCTCTCAATTTGATAATTTCCTGGCGTCTGTTCCTCCTGGGAGACTTTGTTTCTTCCTGTTCAAGGGATTTCTGGTGTGCTGTTAAGTAACTAGTGTGAGATTTCTCCAGCTTCTTTATGTGGGCATTCAGTGCTATGAATTTCCCTCTTAGCACTGCTTTCATAGTGTCCCATAAGTTTGGGTATGTGGTGTATTCATTTTCTTTGATCTCTAGAAGTCTTTAATTTCTTTTTTTTATTTCTTCCTTAGCCCATTGGTGATTCAGTTGAGCATTATTCAGTTTCCATGAGATTGTAGGATTTCTGTAGTTTTTTTCTGTTGTTGAAATCTAACTTTAAACCATGGTGGTCTGATAGAACACAGGAGGTTATTCCAATTGTTTTGTATCTGTTGAGATATGCTTTGTGGCCAAGCATGTGATCGATTTTAGAGAAGGTTCCATGGGGTGCTGAGAAGAAGGTATATTCTTTTTTGTTTGGGTGGAATGTTCTGTAGATATTGATTAAGTCCATTTGAGCCATAACATCAGTTAAGACCATTATGTCTCTGTTAAATTTCAATTTGACTGATCTGTCCAGAGGTGAAAGTGGGGTGTTGATGTCTCCCACTATTAATGTATGGGGTTTTATATGTGATTTAAGCTTTAGTAATGTTTCTTTTACATATGTGGGTGCCCTTGTGTTTGGGGCATAAATGTTCAGAATTGAGACTTCATCTTGGTGGATCTTTCCTGCAATGAGTATGTAATGTCCTTCATTATCTCTTTTGATTGATTTTAGTTTGAAGTCTATTTTGCTGGATATTAGGATGGCTACACCAGCTTGCTTCTTAAGACCATTTGATTAGAAAGTCTTTTCCCAGCCTTTTATTCTTAGGAGGTGTCTGTCTTTGAATTTGAGATGTGTTTCTTGTATGCAGCAGAAAGATGGGTCCTGTTTTCGAATCCATTCTGTTATTCTGTGTCTTTTTATAGGTGAATTAAGTCCATTGATATTAAGGGATATTAATGACCGGTGATTGTTCGTTCTTGTTTTTATTTATTTATTTGTTTGTTTGTTTGTTTATTTATTTATTTATCTGGTGGTAGTGTGTGTGTACTTCTCTTCTTTGGGGTTTACTGCTGTGGTGTTATCTCTTGCCTGTGTTTTCATGGGTGTATCTGCCTTCCTTAGGTTGGAATTTTCCTTCTAGTGCTTTCTGTAGGGCTGGGTTTGTGGATAAGTATTGTTTATATCTGGCTTTGTCTTGGAAGGTCTTGTTCACTCCATCTATGATGATTGAAAGTTTTGCTGGGTATATTAGTCTAGGCTGGCATCCATGGGCTCTTAGTGTCTGCATTATATCTGTCCAGGTCCTTCTGGCTTTCAAAGTCTCCATTGAGAAATCAGGTGTTATTCTGATGGGTTTGCCTTTATAAGTCTCTTGGCCTTTTTCCTTTGCTGCCCTTAATATTCTTTCTTTATTCTGTACATTTAGTTGTTTAATTATTATGTGGCGAGGGGACTTTTTTGTGGGGTCTAGTCTGTTTGGTGTTCTATAGGCTTCTTGTATCTTCATAGGCATTTCCTTCTTTAAGTTGGGAAAGTTTTCTTCTATGATCTTGTTAAATATCTTTCTGTGCCTTTGAGTTGGTATTCTTCTCCTTCCTCTATCCCTATTATTTGTAGGTTTGGTCTTTTCATGGTGTCCCAAATTTCTTGGACATTTTGGGTCATGACTTTGTTGGTTTTAGTGTTTTCTTTGACTGATGAATCTATTTCTTTACCGTATCTTCAACACCAGAGATCCTCTCTTCCATCTCTTGCATTCTGTTGGTTATACTTGCCTCTGAAGTTCCTGTTTGTTTACTCAGATTTTCTATATCCAGCATTCCTTCTGCTAGTGTCTTCTTCATTTTTTCTATTTCCCTCTTCAGGACTTGGACTGTCTCCCTTGCTTTTTCATGATTTTCTTTCAAGGACTTATTGTTTTCTGCTTTAATTGTCCTTTCCTCTAGTTTTTGTAGCATTCTTTCCATTTTTTGCTTGTCTGTTCCTCTACTTTATTTTTGATTTCTTCTATATAAGGCTCTAGCCTCTTCATGATGTTACTTATAAGGTTGTTTTCTTCTGCTTCTTCCATTCTGTGATGTTCAGGTCTAGCTGTTAGAGGAGGGCTAGGTTCTGGTGATGCTGTATTGCTGTTTATTTTGTTGTATGTACTTCTGCCCTGGCATCTGCCCATCTCCTCGTGGATTCGTTCTTGGTCTTATCAGCGTATTTGGTCCAGACAGAGCTGACAGATTTAGGGAGCCTCTCTCTGGTCCAGATGGAAGCTCTGGGCTGCATGGGAGCACTGGTCCAGATGAGAGTGCTGGCGGGATATGAGCTGGGGGACTGGACTCTGAGTCTCAGGAAGTCCCTGGGGTCTCCTTATCTTGTCCAGATGGGAGCTCCTCTTGTCCAGATGGGAGTTCCGTTGCAGATGGGAGTTGGGGGCTGGTCTCTGAGTCTCAGGAAGTGGCTGGGGTCTCCAGCAGATGGGTGTGGGCACAGGGTGTGGAGACTGCATGGTCTGCCTGCAGTCTTGGAAAAGGGGAGCCTTCCTGCAGGGCCCACAGATTGGCCAGCAACTGGAGCCAAGTTGGCCAGGTCCTCCCAGGATGGCTGGTGCCCAGGGGTGAGACCCAGGGGCAGTTGCCTCTCTGACTATAACCCCAGGCACTCACCTCTGGTCCAGATGGGAGTTCCGGGGCAAATGGGAGCTGGGGGCTGGTCTTTGAGTCTCAGGAAGTGCCTGGGGTCTGGAGCAGATGGGTGTGGGGGCAGGGTGTGGAGGTTGTAGGGTTCACCAGAGGGTCTTGGAGAGGGGGAACCTTCCCGGTGAGAATGGGGCATCCTGCCCTATGGCCAGAACCTGGGGCCCAGTTGGGCCTGTCTTCCCCAGATTGGCTGGTGCCCCAGGCTGTAACCCAGGTGCCAGCCTTTCTGGGTGTGACTCCAGGCACTCACCTCTGGTCCAGGTGGGAGTTCCAGGGCAGGATGGAAGCTGAGGGCTGGTCCTTTTTGCCAGTATTTTATTGAGTATTTTTGCATAAATGTTCACGAGGGAGATCAGTCTATAGTTCTCTTTCTTTGTTGCATCTTTGTTTGGTTTAGGAATCAGGGTAATTGTAGCCTCATAGAAGGAGTTTGGTAATGTTCTTTCTGCTTCTATTGTGTGGAACAATTTAACAATTTTAACAAATTAAAAAATTTAAATTGGTATTAACTCTTTTTTGAAGGTCTGGTAGAATTCTGCAGTGAAACCATCTGGTCCTGGGCCTTTTTTGGTTGGGAGACTTTTAATGACTGATTCTATTTCCTTAGGGGTTATTGGACTATTTAAATGGTTTATCTGGTCTTGATTTAACTTAGGTATGTGGTACCTATCCAGAAAATTATCCATTTCCTTTTGATTTTCCAGTTTTGTGGAGTAGTGGTTTTTGAAGTATGATTCTCTGAATTTCCTCATTGTCTGTTGTTATGTCCCCCTTTTCATTTCTGATTTTGTTAATTTGGATGCTCTCTCTCTCTCTGTCTTTTGGTTAGTTTGGATAAGGGCTTATCTATCTTGTTCATTTTCTCAAAGAACCAACTCTTGTTTTATTAATCCTTTGCATTGTTCTCTTTGTTTCTATTTCATTGATTTCAGCTCTCAATTTGATAATTTCTTGGCATCTATTCTTCCTGGGAGACTTTGCTTCTTCTTGTTCTAGAGCTTTCAGGTGTGCTGATTTCTCCAGCTGGGCATTTAGTGCTATGAATTTCCCTCTTAGCACTACTTTCATAGTGTCCCATAAGTTTGGGTATGTGGTGTATTCATTTTCATTGATCTCTAGGAAGTCTTTAATTTCTTTCTTTATTTCTTCCTTTGCCCATTGGTGATTCAGTTGAGCATTATGCAGTTTCCATGAAATTGTAGGTTTTCTGTAGTTTTGGTTGTTGTCTGACTTTAAGCAATGGTGGTCTGATAGAATGCAGGAGGTTATTCCAATTGTTTTGTATCTGTTGAGATATGCTTTGTGGCCAAGTATGTGGTCAGTTTTAGAGAAGGTTCCATGGGGTGCTGAGAAGAAGGTATATTCTTTTTTGTTAGGATAGAATGTTCTATAGATATTGATTAGTCCATTTGAGTCATAACATCAGTTAAGTCCTTTATTTCTCTGTTAAGTTTCAATTTGGCAGATCTGCTCAGTGGTAAAAGTGGGGTGTTAAAGTCTCCCACTATTAATGTGTGGGGTTTTATAAGTGATTTAAGCTTTAATAATGTTTCTTTTGCATATGTACATGCCCTTGTGTTTGAGGCATAAATGTTTATAATTGAGACTTCACCTTGGTGGATCTTTCCTGTGATGAATATGTAATGTCCATTATCTCTTTTGATTGATTTTAGTTTGAAGTCTATTTTGCTGGATATTTGGCTGGCTACACCCACTTGCTTCTTAAGATCATTTAATTGGAAAGTCTTTTCCCAGGCTTTTATTCTTAGGACGTGCCTGTCTTTGAAATTGAGGTGTGTTTCTTGTATGCAGCAGAAATATGGGTCCTGTTTTCATGCCCATTCTGTTAGTCTGTGTCTTTTTATAGGTGAATTAAGTCCATTGATATTGAGGGATATTAATGACCAGTATTTATTCATTCCTCTTATTTTATTTTATTTTATTTTATTTTTGGTGGTAGTGTGTGTGTACTTCTCTTCTTGGGGTTTTCTGCTGTGGTGTTATCTATTGCTTGTGTTTTAGAGGGTGTATCTGACTTCCTTTGGTTGGATTTTTCCTTCTAGTGCTTTCTGTAGGGCTGTGTTTGTGGATAAGTATTGTTTAAATCTTGTTTTGTTTTGGAATGTCTTGATCACTCCATCTATGATGATTGAAAGTTTTGCTGGGTATATTAGTCTAGGCTGGCATCCATGGGCTCTTAGTGTCTGCATTATATCTGTCCAGGTCCTTCTGGCTTTCAAAGTCTCCATTGAGAAATCGGGTGTTATTCTGATGGGTTTGCCTTTATAAGTCTCTTGGCCTTTTTCCTTTGCTGCCCTTAATATTCTTTCTTTATTCTGTATGTTTAGTTGTTTAATTATTATGTGGCCAGGGGAATTTTTTGTGGGTCTAGTCTGTTTGGTGTTCTATAGGCTTCTTGTATCTTCATAGGCATGTCCTTCTTTAAGTTGGGAAAGCTTTCTTCTATGATCTTGTTAAATATCTTTTCTGTGCCTTTGAGTTGGTATTATTCTCCTTCCTCTATCCCTATTATTCATAGGATTGGTCTTTTCATGGTGTCCCAAATTTCTTGGACATTTTGGGTCATGACTTTGTTGGTTTTAGTGTTTTCTTTGACTGATGAATCTATTTCTTCTACTGTATCTTCAACACCAGAGATCCTCTCTTCCATCTCTTGCATTCTGTTGGTTATACTTGCATCTGAAGTTCCTGTTTGTTTACTCAGATTTTCTATTTCCAGCATTCCCTCTGTTTTCTTTTTCAGGTTTTGGACTGTTTCCCTCATCTGTGTCATTGCTTTTTCATGATTTTCTTTCAGGGATTTATTGTTTTCTTCTGCTTTAATTGTCCTTTCCTCTAGTTTTTTATAGTGTTCTTCCCATTTTTTGTTTGTCTGTTACTCTACTTTATTTTTGATTTCTTCTTTATAAGCCTCGAGCCTCTTCATGATGTCATTCATAAAGTTGTTTTCTTCTGCTTCTTCCATTCTGTGATGTTCAGGTCTAGCTGTTGGAGAAGGGCTAGGTTCTGGTGATGCTGTATTGCTCTTTATTTTGTTGTATGTACTTCTGCTTTGACATCTGTCCATCTCCTCGTGGGTTCATTCTTGGTCTTATCAGTGTACTTGGTCCAGACAGAGCTGACAGATTCAGGAAACCTCTCTCTGGTCTCTGGAAGCTCTGTGCGGGATGGGAGCTGGGGTCTGATCTCTGAGTCTCAAGCATTGGCTGGGGTCTTGGGAGAATGGGTGTGGATGCAGGTGGTGGAGATTGCAGGGTCTGCTGTGGGTTTTGGAGAAATGGAATTTTCCCAGTAGAGGGGAGTCCTGCCCTATGGCCAGAACCTGGGGTCAAGTTGGGCAGATCTTCCCAGAATGGCTGGTGCCCAGGGATGGGACCTAGGCGCAGGCCTCTCTGGGTATGACCGCAGGCACTCACCTCTGGTCCAGATAGGAGCTCTGGGGCAGGATGGAATCTGGGGGCTGTTCTCTAAGTCTCAGGAAGTGGGAGGGATCTTGGGCAGATGGGTGTGGGGGCAGGGTGTGGTAATTGCAGGGTCCGGTTGGGGTCTTGGAAAAGGGGGAGCCTTGCCAGGGGAGTTGGGGGGGCCCTGCCTGATGGCCAGAACCTGTGGCCAAGTTGGGCAGGTCTTCCTGGAATGGCTGGTGCCCAGGGATGGGATCTAGGGGCAGGGCCTGTTATTCTTTTCTTTTCTTTCTTTGTTCTTTTTTTTTTCTTTTTAAAAAAATATATTTATTTATTAATTTTTTTCATTTTACATACCAACCCCATTTTCTCCTCCCTCTCCTTCTCCCACCTCCTCACCTCCCTCCCACTCTACCCCCTTCCACTCCTCAGAGTGGGTAACGCCTCCCATGGTAGTCAACAAAGTCTGGGATACCAAGTTGAAGGAGAGCCTAGCCCCTCCCCATTGTATCAAGGCTGAGCAAGGTATCCCACCACAGTGAATGGGCTCCAAAAAGTCAGTTCATACACCTGAGATAAGTCCTGGTCCTGCTGCCAGGGACCCCACAAACAGATCGAGTCACATAGCTGTCACCCACATTCAGCGGGTCTAGTCGGTCCCATGCAGGTTCCTGAGCTGTCAGTACAGAGTCAGTGAGCACCGGTCAGCTGTCTCTGTGGGTTTCCCCAAGAAAAACATCAGAAGTGGGGTTGGGGATTTAGCTCAGTGGTAGAGCACAAGGCCCAGGGTTCGATCCTCAGCTTTAAAAAAAAAAAAAAAAAACACCCGAATCGAACTTCTGCCCTCCGGGGTTCTCCCATTGTGCTGTAAGCCTGTATTTAAGACCTCCTCCCTCCTTCAATAAACTGTTAATCTTTTCTTATCCCATTAGTTTAAGGTCTCAGAAGCCCAAAGCAGCCAGAGAGAAGTCTGAGTTTCCAGTTCAATGGAATGTTTGTTGTGGCAGGCATGCTCCCATTTCTGGAACCCAAACTCCTAGGCAGTGAGTGAACAAGAGTAACCACACAAGAGAATCTGTACTAGGCTGTGTTCAGATTTCCTTAATCCAAATCTCTTCACTTTAGCCTCAGGCAGACTTTTCAGACAAGTGTAAAAAGCAGCCACATTCTTAGCCAAAATATCACAAGACCAGTCTTGTGCTCCATTAAGGTCCAGTCCTGGTAACAGGAGGCAAAAATTTTCCTAGTGGGCCACTAGGGGTGATAGTGAGTGTAACTATCTCAGTTTCTACCCCTTAATTCCTGGACATGTGGAATCTGGCTATGGAAGAAACCATACAATATGTTGGATGTTGATACAAAGCATATACCATGAGAGGCAGGCAGGCGGAGTGGAGTGGGCCAGGGCCACAGAGGCAGGCAGGCCCAGCAGTGGGGCCAGCAGCCTAGATGCAATTGTAATAAAAACCAGAAACTGAACTGCTACCATCCGCTGAGGAGTTAGTGAAAACAAGCTCCTAATCAAGAGCTTGGAACAAGGATGCCTTTAATCCTAACACCCGGGGAAGGAGCCATCTCTGTGGAATGAGACCAGAACGGATCTGAACACTGTCTGAGGCCAACCCAGGGCCCAGCTGCCGATCCTGAGAAACCCAACAACATGGAGATGTTACTGAAACTACCCTACTCAGCTGAAATCCATCCGGGAGAGGATTCAGAAACCTACAGTTTGCAGTCTGAGGAAACAAGAGCAGCTGAGGAGTTGAAGAAAGAGCAACAACATGACCTGAGAACACAAAAGAAGGCACCGCCCAGCCACCGAACCAGATCACCAGAATTGTAAGTATACACATCACCAATTGAGAACAGGTAAGCTCCCATCTCCAGACCAGCAGATCAGGTCTCTAACTCCTAGGCCCTACCCATTGGAGTCCCAGTGACCAGACAGCTACCTCTCCCTACTCCCACCCCAAAACTCCCCAAAAACAAAAAACAAACAAACAAAAACTAACCCCTATGAACCTAACAACCACTGAAACAATGAGCACACACTACACCAACCAGGAACAAGTGTTCCCAAAGACAGAACCCACTAACACTGATTTGACTAAGCTGGTCCCCAAGAAACAGAGCCCATCAGCACCAATTTAACAAAGAAATCCTAGTGAACCAAGACTACCAATTGGAACAGGAGAGGCACCTTCAGACACGGACACTGCCTGCACTGAACAGAGGAAGAGATGAGTAGATGCCAGTGAAAAAACACAGGCAACAACATGAAGACCTATATGACAACATCACAACCTAGTGATTCTACACCTACAAGACCTGAACATACCAAGGCAGAAGAAACAGAAGAAATCAACCCTAAAAATGACTTTAAGAAGATGATAGAGGCCCTTAAAGAGAAAATGAAAAACTCCCTTAAAGATGAAATTTAAAAATTCCCTTAAAGAGGAAATTAAAAATTCCCTTAAAGAGGAAATGAAAAACTCCATTAAAGAGGAAGTGAAAAACTCCCTTAGAAAGGAAATTAAAAATTCCCTTAAAGAAATGGAAGAAAAAACAAACAAAAAATTGGAAGAAATCAGAGAAAGCCACGAAAAAGTAATTAAACAGATGAAGGAAACAATCCAAGATCTGAAAAATGAAATTGAGACAATAAAGAAAACACAAACTGAGGAAATGCTGGAAATAGAAATTCTGACTAAACGAACAGGAACTACAGAAACAAGCATAACCAACAGAATGCAAGAGATGCAACAGAGAATCTCTGACACTGAAGACACAATAGAGAAAATAGATGTATCAGTCAAAGAAAACACTAAAGACAAAAAAGTCGTAACACAAAACACCCAAGAAATATGGGACACCATGAAAAGACCAAACCTAAGAATAATAGGGATAGAAGGAGAAGAATACCAACTCAAAGGCATAGAAAACATATTCAATAAAATCAAAGAAGAAAACTTTCCTAACCTAAAGAAAGAAATACCCATGAAGATACAAGAAGCTTACAGAACACCAAATAGGCTGGATCAAAAAAAAAAAAAAGTCCCCTCGACACATAATAATCAAAACACTAAACATATAGAACAAAGACAAAATATTAAGAGCTGCAAAGGAAAAAGACCAAATAACATATAAAGGCAGACCCATCAGAATAACACCAGACTTCTCAATGGAGACTTTGAAAGCTAGAAGGTCCTGGACAAATGTTATGCAGACACTAAGAGACCATGGATGCCAACCCAGACTATTATACCCAGCAAAACTCTCAGTCACCATAGACGGAGTAAACAAAATATTCCATGATAAAACCAAATTTAAACAATACTTGTCCACAAACCCAGCTCTACAGAAAGCACTAGAAGGAAAAATCCAACCTAAAGAAGCTAAACACATCTATGAAAACTCAGGCAATAGATAATCCTGTAGATGTAACTGTCTTGTTAAATAAGAAACACAGAGCCAATTGCAGAGTTAAAAGCCAAGAGGTCAGAGCAATAGCTGAGAGCTGAAAACCTTACCCTTCACTGCTGCTCTGTCTTTCCTCTCTGCTAGAGAGTTACTTCCTATGTCCTGTCTTTTATACAGACTTTCTGTTCTGCCTTCTCATTGGTTGTAAATCCAGCTACATGACCTCCTCATCACTGCATATCTGTACAGACCTCCAGGCCTTCAATAGTTGGTATTGAGATTAAAGGCATGTGTCGCCATGTTGGCTGTATCCTTGAACACACAGAGATCCTGCCTAGCTCTGCCTCCCAAGTGCTGGGATTAAAGGCGTCCACCACTACCACCTAGCTTCTGCTATGGCTTGCTCTGACCCCAAGGCAACATTATTAATATACAAATAAAATCACATCTCAGTACAAATAAAATATCACTATATAATCCCACACCAACAAACACCAAAGAAGGACAACACAACACGACCACAAAAATAACAGGAACCAACAATCACTGGTCATTAATATCCATCAATACCAATGGTTTCAACTCACCTATAAAAAGACATAGACTAACAGAATGGATAAGAAAACAGGATCCATCCTTCTGCTGCATACAAGAAACACACCTCAACTTCAAAGACAGACACTACCTCAGAGTAAAGGGCTGGGAAAAGGCTTTCCAAACAAACAGACTTAAGAAACAAGCTGGTGTAGCTATCCTTATATCTAATAAAATAGACTTCAAACTAAAATCAATCAAAAGAGATCAAGATAGACATTACATATTTATCACAGGAAAAACACACGAAGGTGAAGTCTCAATCCTGAACATTTATGCTCCAAATACAAAAGCACCTACATTCATAAAAGAAACATTACTAAAGCTTAAAACACACATCAAACCCCACACATTAGTAGTGGGAGATTTCAACACACCACTCTCACCAAAAGATAGATCTACCAGACTGAAACTCAGCAAAGAAATAAAGGACCTAACAGATGTTATGACTCAAATGGACTTAATAGCTATCTACAGAACATTCCATCCTAACACAAAAGGATATACCTTCTTCTCAGCATCCTTGGAACCTTCTCAAAAATTGACCACATGCTTGGTCACAAAATCTCAACAGATACAAAAACATTGGAATAACCCCCTGTATCTTATTGGACCACCATGCATTAAAGTTAGACTTCAACAACAACAAAAATTATAGAAAGCCTACAATCTCATGGAAACTGAGTAATGCTCACCTGAAACATCAATGGGTCAAGGAAGAAATAAAGAAAGAAATTAAAGATTTCCTAGAATTCAATGAAAATGAATATACCACATACCCAAACTTATGAGACACTATGAAAGCAGTACTAAGAGGAAAATGCATGGCTCTGAACGCACACATAAAGAAGATGGAGAAGTCTCATACCAATGAATTAACAGCACTCCTGAAAGCTCTAGAACAAAAAGAAACAAACTCACCCAGGAGAAACAGACGCCATGAAATAATCAAATTGAGGGCTGAAATCAATGAAATAGAAACCAAGAGAACAATACAAAAAAAATCAATTAAACAAAGAGTTGGTTATTTGAAAAAAATCAACAAGATAGACAAACCCCTAGCCAAATTAACCAAAAGGCAAAGAGAGAGCACCCAAATTAACAAAATCAGAAATGAAAAGAGAGACATAACAACAGACAACAAGGAAATCCAGAGAGTCATCAGGTCATACTTCAAAAACCTATACTCCACAAAATTGGAAAACCTGGAAGAAATGGACAATTTTCTGGATAGATACCACATAGCAAAGTTAAATCAAGACCAGAGAAACCATTTAAATAGACCAATAACCCCTAAAGAAATAGAAACAGTCATCAAAAGTCTCCCAACCAAAAAAAGCCCAGGACCAGATGGTTTCAGTGCAGAATTCTACCAGTCTTTCAAAGAAGAACTAATACCAATACTCTTCAAATTGTTCCACACAATAGAAACAGAAGAAACACTACCAAACTTTTTCTATGAAGCTACAATTACCCTGATACCCAAACCAAACAAAGATGCAACAAAGAAAGAGAATTACAGACCAACCTCCCTCATGAACATTGATGCAAAAATACTCAACAAATATTGGCAAACGGAATCCAAGAATACATAAAAAAAAAAAAAATTATCCATTATGACCAAGTAGGTTTCATCCCAGGGATGCAAGGATGGTTCAACATATGAAAATCTGTCAATGTAATACACCAGATAAACAAACTGAAAGAAAAAACCACATGATCATCTCATTAGATGTTGAAAAAGCCTTTGACAAAATCCAACACCCCTTCATGATAAAGGTCCTAGAGAGATCAGGAATACAAGGAACATTCCTAAACATAATAAAGGCAATTTACAGCAAGCCAGCCGCCAGTATCAAATTAAACGGAGAGAAACTCAAACTGATGCCACAAAAGTCAGGAACAAGACAATTCTGCCCACTCTCTCCATATTTATTCAATATAGTACTTGAAGTTCTAGCTAGAGCAATAAGACAACAAAAGAGATCAAAGGGATACAAATTGGAAAGGAAGAAGTCAAACTTTCATTATTTGCAGATGATATGATAGTATACATAAGTGACCCCAAAAATTCTACCAGGGAACTCCTACAGCTGATAAACTCCTTCAGTAAAGTGGCAGGATACAAGATCAACTCAAAAAAATCAGTAGCCCTCCTATACACAAACATAAAAGGGCTGAGAAAGAAGTCAGAGAAACATCACCCTTTACAATAGCCACAAACAATATAAAATACCTTGGGAAAACACTAACTAAACAAGTGAAGGACCTTTTTGATAAAAACTTTAAATCTCTAAAGAAAGAAATTGAAGAAGATATCAGAAAATGGAAGGATATCCCATGCTCATGGATAGGTAGGATTAACACAGTAAAAATGGCGATCTTTCCAAAAGCAATCTACAGATTCAATGCAATCCCCATCAAAATACCAACACAATTCTTCACAGACTTGGAAAGAACAATACTCAACTTCATATGGAAAAACAAAAGAAGGGCCAGGCGGTGGTGGCGCACGCCTGTAATCCCAGCACTTGGAAGGCAGAGGCTCAACATGCTTAATCATCAGAGAAATGCAAATCAGAATGACTCTGAGATACCACCTTACACCTGTCAGAATTGCTATGATCAAAAACACTAATGCAGTCAATGTTGGAGAGGATGCGGAGCAAAGGGAACACTCCTCCACTGTTGGTGGGAATGCATACTTGTACAACCACTGTGGAAGACAATATGGCGGTTTCTCAGAAAATTGAGAATCGAACTACCTCAAGACCCAGCCATACCACTCTTGGGCATATACCCAAGGAATGCTCAACCACACCACAAAGATACATGCTCAACTATGTTCATAGCAGCATTATTTGTAATAGCCAGAACCTGGAAACAACCTAGATGCCCATCAACTGAAGAATGGATTAAGAAGATGTGGTACATATACACAATGGAGTACTACTCAGCAGAGAAAAACAATGACAGCATGAAATTCGCAGGCAAATGGATGGAATTAGAAAGTATCATCCTGAGTGAGGTAACCCAAACCCAGAAGGACAAACATGGTATGTACTCACTTATAAGTGGATTATAGATAGAAAGCAAAGAACAATCAGACTGTAACCCACAGAACCATAAGGCTATATATATGACATGGAGGACCTTAGGATAACTGTTGCTTATAATAAGATCTGGTTTTACTCAATTACTGAGCAACCCTCAATGAAACATTACAATATTAAGGTAAGAAATTATACTGTATCAAGCTGATAATAGAAAAATTAATTAATCTAAAAAAATTAAAAAGAAAAGAAAAATTTGAACTATTAAAAACAAACAAACAGACAAACATTTTGCTACAGCAAAAAGGGGAAACTAGGGGCTCATCATTCTTCTCCACATTCTATTCTTTCCCTTGTATTATATATTTTAAATTTCTTATCAGTGGATTCTGCTGGAGTATCCACTACAGATAAGCACTGGAGGGCTCCTGTTGCAAATCACCCTCTGGAGCGATGGAAGGATCTTTCTACTGACACTTGGAGGGGAACCAATCTGGTGTTGGTGTGGGCCCAGAGTACTGCTTATGTCTTTCCTCAGGACAATGAAATTCCTCATTGGGTTTCTGAGCACTGAGTGCACCCTGTGGCTGCAGCTGAATCCCAACATGGCAGAGACCTATTGGGCCTTCGTGAAAAACTCCCCTCTTCTGATGCCAATGGGGATTGAAAGCCCAATACGGCCAGCTTTGGCAAGCATTAACACAAGCCTAGGAACTGCAGCCTTGTGGTTGGATTCTCCAGATGGTAATGTATGGCAACTGATTTTTCAAGTATGTTTGAGAACATGTCACCCAGACACCTAGGAGATTAAGGATAACACTGAAGATCACTGACCTCCATTTATTAACAGTAGCATGCCAGCTAAGCATTTTCATTCTCACAATCCTATTCAAGCTGGAGCAGTACCTACTTCTCAGGAGTGGCTCTGTGCAACATTTTTTGGCCTCCTGAAATTCATTTAGCCCCCTTTGAATACCTTAAAATTTGTGAGTCTGAATGTAGCCATTATGAGACCATTAGTTCTGCTCCTTGTGAGCTGCCTGTTTTTCCTTTATGGTTCTTAGTTGTTCTTTTGCAGAGCTGCCAGCTTAAGTCATGCTGGGATCAAGAATAATGGGCCTCAGCAGTTCATGTTCCTGGAGTTGTGCCCATGCCAATGGATACCCACACTCTCCAGAAGAGAATTTGACATCACTGCTACCGTTGTTGCTGTTATAACAGTGGTGACCACCACTACTACTGTTTCTGGGATTGCCATTTCATAATTGGTTATTACTGCTAGCACCGTGGAGACCCTGGCAGCAAAAGTAGCTACCACAGTTAATTAATCTTTCATTCTATTGGGCATGACAAATTTAAATCAATAGTTCTATACATTTCGATTGGCTTTGAAAGTTATAAATTTACAAACTCAAGTTCCATTTGCTCTCGGAATACCATCTTACAAGGACTCCAATTTGCAGTAAGCCTCGTTAAGGAAGGGAATGGCTCAGCTGCCTTTAGCCTACTGACTATGGGTGGGTTAAGACTTCTGTTGGTCTTTTCTGTGTTGAACACACAGATTGCAAGCCCAGCACCACTTAGAGATCTTTGGCAACATAACTCTGCAGCTCTCACATTATTGAGCCTGTATGATAATGAGTATTCAGAGACGGGTAATGCCTGGGGGTGCTCCCCAACCTAAGACAGAACACCTGTGTGGCCTGGACAGGTGTCTCCATGGCGGGTAAGGTGACCTGCTGACGTCCCATGCAACCTAAGTCAGAAGCTCATTTTTTAGTAAAAGGGGGGGACCTGTAGGGCCCTGGCTCCCATTTTGGGTAACTGTTGCCTTGCTTGCTCACCTTGACCTTGATATCCTCCCTATGCTAATTCCCTGCAAGATTCCACCCTTCTGAATGCTTAAGGAAAGCTCCTTGTCTGTGTATCTAGCATATTGGGCGTTAACAGCTTAGTTGCAAGATTGTAAAACATCAGAAGCGGGGTTGGGGATTTAGCTCAGTGGCAGAGCACTTGCCTAGCAAGCACAAGGCTCGGGGTTCAATCCTCAGCTCCAAAAAAAAAAAAAAAATCGGAAGCGAACTTCTGCCCACGAGGGTTCTCCCATTGTGCTGTAAGCCTATATTTAAGACCTCCTCCCTCCTTCAATAAACAGCATTTGGCATTCAAAAAAGAAGGAGGAGGAGGAGGAGGAGGAGGAGGAGGAGGAGGAGGAGGAGAGAAGAAGAAGAAGAAGAAGAAGAAGAAGAAGAAGAAGAAGAAGAAGAAGAAGAAGAAGAAGAAGAAGAAGGGGTCAAGATCATGATGGGGAAACCCACAGAGACAGCAGACCAGGGTTAGTTGGAGCTCACTGACTCTGGACTGACAGCCTGGGAACCTGCATGGGACCAAACTAGATCCACTGAATGTGGGTGACAGTTGTGTGGCTTGATCTGTTTGTGGGATCCCTGGCAGCAGGACCAGGACTTATCCCAGGTGCATGAACTGGCTGTTTGGAGCCCATTCCCTGTGGTGGGATACCTTGCTCAGCCTTGATACAATGGGGAGGGGCTAGGCTCTCCTTCAACTTGGTATCCCAGACTTTTTTGACTACCGTGGGAGGCGTTACCCACTCTGAGAAGTAGAAGGGGGTAGAGTGGGAGGGAGGTGAGGAGGCGGGAGAAGGGGAGGGAGGGGAAACTGGGGTTGGTATGAAAAAGGAAAAAAAAATAATAAATATATATATTTAAAAAAGAAAAAAAGGAAAATATCTCATGTAAATCTCATATACATTTAAAATGTTGGACACTTAAAAAAAAAGGAAAATGCAAACTCCCTGTATCAAGCCAGAAGAAAGAGCCATCTTCTGACATGGGACAGGAGAAAAACCAAATTAATTAAGGGACTATTCTATTACTAATCTCAATTATTTGATTCTATTCTGATTCTTTAAACTTTTCTTAAAGTATGAATTTTATATCAAAATTTACAAGATATATATATATATATAACTTTGTTAAGATAATAATGGTCATATAGAGTACTAATTAATTCTAGAGAAAAGGCTTTGATTAGCTGTCTATACATGTCTTTGTGTTCAAGTCTCTTTTCAGTTTTCTGCAGGAAATCATGGCCAGGCCTAACATCAACTGAATTCTCCAGGAAGAAGATGGGGCCCCACAACGACAATTCCACGTGGAAAATAATATCACTAAGCTGACAAACATCATCTACAGATCAGCTTTGGACTACAAAGTGCTTAGAGCAATTCTGAGATGGCTAGCTGAGATGATCCAGTTTCAAAGACTGCTTGAATAAGGACTTGAGATAAACCCTGAACTTTGGCATTATGGATAACAAAGAATATAGCTACCTTTCCTAGAATTTGACAATTAACCCAAAATTTTTCTTTTCAGAATAAAGATACCTTTGCCCATACTCAGCAGGAAGCAATTTTAAGAATATGATGCCCACATTCCCAAAGAGGTGGTGTGGGGCAGGTGGTTTTTTTGGTCTTTTAATGGGTTTTGGGTTTGGGATAATTTCATTGTTTAGGAGAGCTGGTTACAAGTTGTTTTTAAGGGTTAGGAAAAGGAGGGCTAGGCAAAGGAGATTAGATTTAAGGTTCTTGTTTTAAAAAGAAAAGAAAAAGACAATTACTAGTTTTAAATACTTTACATTGGATTGGATTGTTTGTTTTATATTGTCTACAAATTATATATATATTAATATATATGTTTAGATTGATATTGTTAGAAAATGCCATAAATATAATTCTAATCTTGTTCAAGATATTGTACTTATACAGTTCACTTAACAATGTAATGCAATTGGCTGATCCTTGAATGTTATTATTACCAACTATTAGGATATAAAGAAATGAAAGTTAGTAGTTAGACATTACAATAGAACTTGTAATCATATTATGTATGTTTTCAAGATTGAGCAGATATATTTTAGGTAGACAGACCATCTTTAAATCCCTCAGAGAGCTACAGAATATGGCATTTAAAATGTTTCAATAACTTAGAAATTTTTTCTTTTTTGTTATGACTATGAGACATGTTGGCTCCTGGCAGTACCTATCTACTTCACAGAAAATATGCTCATTGAAAAAGCTGCATATGGAGTTAACTTTCATTGTGGCAAAAGTTAGCCACTGAACAACAACATATCCTCGAATCGACTGCTGACAAACAGGACAGACGGGACACGAAACAAAGGACTACTGATTCTTGCCAAGACAAGTGTGGTTGTGGCTTTAACAAAAGGCATCTTCTGAGGGCAGGACAATATGGCACCATCCCTGAAGAGGCCTTTGCAATCCGGAAAAGGTACTGTGCCCTTTTCTTCGAAGGCAGCTGAACAGGCAGTGGGCCGATGGCTTCTGATGTGCAATGGAACAGCAGATGAAACAGTTATTCTTGAAGAATAACTAAGCTCACCCCTCTCAATAGTAGACTGGCATTTAATAGAGGGATGTGGAGAAGAACAGGATGCCAAGATGAAGCCGCACACACACAGCCAAGAAGAATGGACAGCTGAAGTAAAAAAATCAACAATTTCCAGAATTTAAAATCCTGAATCATGACATGACACTAGTGGAATTCAGGTGTTTCTGGTACATGGACTGCTCTCCAAATGTGAGGTTGAACTGTTGACCTTGTATACATCCTAGTTTACAAATGAGTCTGTCAGATACATTAAGCCTATATAGGCTGAAGATGATGCCCCAACACTGTGGAGAAACCTCAGGTGACTGTCCAGGCAGCTGGCTCTTTCTGTCAACTCACATTTTTTTTGAAAGCTGTTTGCGTGCACTTCCTGTTTTTATATTTTTAGGTAATATTATTTCCTTCTTGGGTCTCTGAGGGAGTTGAAGATTAGTTATAGTTATAGTTGAAGATTAGTTATATAGTTAAGGATTAGATAGTTAGAGTTTTCCTTGTTAAGAATTACAGAAAAGAAGCTCACTAAAGAGGTGTAAATGTATAAATTTGAAAGACATTATAAGATATAAGTTAGGATAGAAAGTGAATCAGGTATATTTTGGACTTACCAAAATAGGATAGATAATGGAATTATTTTCTCTGAATTTGTCAAATGCAAATGACTAGACATTGTTTAGGTATTTATTGCTTGTATATAGTTATTGTACATTTGGATATAGTTTTTCTTATATTAGTTATAACTTTTTTCCTTTTATCTTTTTATTAAAATAGAAAGGGGAAATTTGGTGATATTTTATTTGTGCTGAAATGTGATTTGATTTGTATGTTAATAAACAAAAGTGCCCGGGGGTCAGAGCTAATAGCAAGCCATAGCAGAAGTCTGGCAGAGGTAGCACACGCCCTTAATCCTGATCACAGGACAGGCAGATCTCTGTGTGTTCAAGGACACCACCAGCACAGAGACACACGCCTTTAATCTCAATACCAACTATAGAGACCTGGAGGTCTGTATAGACAGGCAGTGATGAGAAGCTCACGTGGTTGGGTTTACAACCAATGAGAAGGCAGAACAGAAAGTCATTAAAAAGACAGACACACAGGAAGTAGGTCTCTTTCAGAGGGGAAGGAAAGCAGAGGCAGCGGGTGGTAAGAAAGCAGTCTTGGTCTCAGCTCTTAGCTGCTGCTCTGACCTCTTGGGCTTTTAACTCTGCATTTGGCTCTGTGTTTCTTATTTAATAAAACCGCTCAGAATTACATCTACAGACCCTGATTCTAGTCCAAAGTTTGTTTCTTTGGCACTGGTCAGGATCAGGGTGTATTTCTTGGGTTCTAGATTCAGGGCTAAAATGTTTCTTTCACTGACTCAGGTCTTAGGGTCAGGGTGGATTTCTTTGGCTGGCCCTTTTGCCCTACAGTATCTCTTCACAGCAATAAAAACCCTAAGACAGAAGGCAAGCCTAGCATTTAACTGTATGAGCATATGACTGCAGTTGCTTGTGGATGTCAGAAGAGGGTGTCAGGTCCCCTGGAGATGGAGTTACAGGTGTCTGTGAGCTGCCATGTGTGTGCTGGGAACCAAACCTAGGTCCTCTGCAAGAGCAGCCAGTGCTCTTTGTTTGGGTGGGAGCTCCACCTCAGCCCCTGGCACCCCGGCATCCCTAGACCCAAAGAGTCTGGAATGTTCTGGTGGAAGATCCACCTCAACTCCCCTCCCCCCTCTCTTTCCCCAAACCCGCCCCTTCAAAGCCTACTAAACACAGCTCCTCCCCCAGAGAGGCTCAAGACCACTCCCACAGGGGATATAAGCTGTATCCCAGAAAACAGACTCGTGGTTCTTCTGGTCTCTCATCCCCATCTCCTCTCTGAGGCAGGGGAATCACCCAGGAATGCTTCACTCATTAAACCTGAGCTTCTCCAGTTCAGTCTGATTAGGTTTAATTTGGATTGCTGCATTGGTGGAGAGGCCTTCAGGGTGAAAAAACTTATCATTCTTTTTTTTTTTTTTTTTTTTTTTTTTTAAGACAGGGTTTCTCTGTATAGCCTTGGCTGTCCTGGAACTCGCTCTGTAGCCCAGGCTGGCCTCGAACTCACAGAGATCCTCCTGCCTCTACCTCTGAGGGCTAAGATTAAAGGTGTGCACCACCAATGCCTCCTGGCTCAACAGAGCAGACTCTTAAAGAATTATCTAGATCAGGGTGAAAGGTGGCCTTGATTGTTCAATGCCCCAGCCTCTGAGGGCAGCACTCCCCACACAGAGGCCTGAACCATGTAAGAGTGAAGGAAACCGGCTCAGGATGCACAAGCCAGCAGCATGGACCACCCCGCCCTCTCTGTCCCCAAGGTTTCTGCTTTGGTTTCTCTGAAACCAGACTGTAACCTACAACTGTGAGCAGGGAGACTTCCTCTCCGCTTGCTTCCCCAGGATGACAAGACCTGTGATGTGGAGGATGCTCTAACTTCTGCTCCCTCCTCCCCCGACATGCTCATTTCCCTCCCACTTTGGGAGCTCACTACCCGTCGGCATAATGGATCGAAGTTCACCCACACCTGGAGAGGGAGATGCACACACACACACACACACACACACACACACACGCACACACACACGCACACACATGCACACACTGAAGGGAGAGCTGGGGCTGTCAGATACAGCTGCAGGTCACATGCACAGTCCTGAGGCTGCAGCTGTCACTGCTCCCGTTCAGGAAGAAAAGCAGGGCGCTGCAGCAGCCGCGTCCCAGACACTGGCACCCCAAGCCAAGTCACCACTCCAAAGCGCGCCCTTCTGCAAGGCACCACACACAAAAAGATGAGGCCCACTAGGGACTGTCCCCAAATGCAGGTGAGACGATGAAGCAGAGGAGGGAACTTAGTGCCACAGGGGAGCCGACGTGACAGGCTGGGTCCTGCACTCACAGCGTGGACATAGAGCAACAGCTTTCTTTGCTCTGTGAGTCATAACTGGAGGTGACTGTAAACACCCTGTAGAGCTGAGCCGGGCTTTGAACTCCTGCCCTGCCTGCCAGAATCGCAGGCCTGCTCCACCAGTGCAAGCTACCCAAAACCTTTTCTAAGGAAGCTCACGAGCAGAGACGGCCAGACCCTTGTCTAGGACACGGAACCACTAATGTTTTGTTCCACTGGGCAACTCGGGGAGGCCTGGCACACACCTATCACAGTATCCCCCTTTCCTTCCCGTCTTCTACCCCCTGCAACCCCGAAGCCTCCTGTGTGCTAGGCCAGCACACAGATGTCCCAGGCCCTCAGGGCTCTAAACCCTTGCTAACGATTGAGTCTCCTTTTGCTGGCTCCACAGTGGCATTAAGAATTTGAGTTGGAGCCAGGCATGGTGGCTCATGCCTTTAATCACAGCACTCCAGAGGCAGAACTCCGCCAGCCTGGTCTACAGAATGAGTTTTAGGACAGCCGGGGCTACACAGAGAAATCCTGTCTCAAAAACAGCAAAACAAGAAAAAACAGATTTTGAGCTGGGAACCTGGTTCCTGGCCCATAACCAGCCCTCAGCTAGCACTTAAGTGAACCAGAAGGGCTGCATTTTGAAGTCAGGGGTATGGAGAGTCTGGGGGCATGGCTTCTGGAGGGCATGGTCCTCGATGTGTGAATCCAAGTCCAGGTGATCAGGGCTGCCACAGGTCCACAGCTTCCAGGTGAGTATGGTTTCTAGGCAACAAGCCTTGATGTGGCTTGGTTTAAGAGGGTATAGCTTCGGGGCTGGAGAGACGGCTCAGGTGTTATGAGCACTGACTGCTCTTCCAGAGGTCCTGAGTTCAATTCCCAAAAACCATGGTGGCTTATAACTATCCGTAATGAGATCTGGTGCCCTCTTCTGGCCTGCAGGGATACAAGCATGCAGAACACTGTATACGGAATAAACAAATAAATCTTTTTTTTTAAAAAAAGTATAAAATAAATAAATAAATAGATAAATAAATACATAAATAGGGTATGGCTTATGGTGGGTGTGGTTATGGATGAGTGTGGCCTCTGCTGGGCCAGGGTACTAGGTGCTCCAGAGGACTATTCTTCCTCAGTGGAGCTTCCAGGTGATGCAGCCCAAGACAGGTGGGCAGCCTTTGGGGAGAGGAGGGCAGAGCTTCCCTGGCACCCTGAGGCAGGGATGTGTCCAAGGAGGATGCCCAACACCCTACAACACACATGATGTCCCTAAGCAATGACCCAACCCGAGCGTCAGCAGAGCCAAGGGTGAGAAGTCCTACCCGGGGCACACTGGAGGCGCCGAATGGGTGTTGACTGAGTGAATGAATACCTGGTGAGGCTCCAGCAGGGTGACAGGCCATCCTGAGGATCCTACTGGATGGGGCTGAGGGGCAGACAGCAGGAGGGACTTCCCGGTGTGCCCGCAGACCCTGCTGCACGTTTTCCTGGAGCCCATCAACCACAAGTAGGCAGGCCACGTCTTCATGCTGGCTGGATGCTTAGAGGGCAAGGGGCTAGACACAGCACAGAGCTGCAGAGGGGTAGGGAAGCCCTGGGGACACCATACACACTGGGGACACCATACACACACGCACACGCACACACACACACACACACACACACACACACGCCTTGGAAGCCAGAGCTGGGAACACAGTCAGGGACCTGCCCCTGGGACGCTCAGACACCCCAGAGGCTCAGCTTCATGGTCATGTCCTCAGCACTTAGCCTCGGGCCTGGATGTCCTGGGGCCTCAGCTCTCGCTCCCCCTCAGCCAAGAACACTAGCAGAGCGCGATGTAGCAGGTGCACCCCCAAACGCCGCCGTTGCGTGGGTGGCCAATAGGCAACCTCTCCATAGTAGTGCCCCTGTTTCTGGTTGGTCAGTGTCTGGATCCCTGAACAGATTAGAGATGACGTCACAGGAGCGGCTCCTACCCCACCATAACAAACAGCACAGAATATATACACATACACACACGCATGCGCCAGGTACACACTCGGTGCTCAGTAACTGACCACCGTGTGCATGAACAAATGAATGAACAGTGAGAAAAAGGAGGTGGTGAGGGAGGTCTCAGCTCACATACTTTTCCTATGACCTCAGCCCTAGAAGCCATACCCTACCTAGTGCATCCAACAGACAGGCCTCTCGCGTGTACGCCTCCACGGCCACCACATGCTGGAAGCAGTGTAGGGAGATGACTCCGCGGCCGCTGTCCCAGATATCTAAGATCCGGCGTACCTTGGGGCAGGCCTGGGGTGTGTGGTGGGATCAGGGATTGGGTCCTAAGCGGTCTGCCCTCCGACTGGCTGAAGGCTGGCTGGCCCTGCCCACCTCTGCCCCCTGTCCCCACCTTTTTCCCTGGCCGCTCACGGTAGCCAAGGGCTTCCCAGAGGTGGGCATCTGGTCGGGCACGGGTCCCCTTGCCCACATAGAAGATGGCTTGCACGAAACATTGCAGACACTCCGTCAGAGTGAGGGAGGAAGCTCGGGCGGGCAGGCCCTGCGTCTGCCTGGGGTACAGAGGGGCTCAGAGGATGAAGGAGCCTGCTGCCAACCCTGACCACCTGAGTTTGATAGAGAAGACCAACTCCCACGTGTTGCCCTCCCTCCAACCCTGACGTGTGCACCACAGTGTGCGTGTGTGTGCAGACACATGCATGGAAATGTGTATAAAAAACAAAGGGGGGTGGTGTGGGGGGGATGGCTCAGAGATGGAAAAATGACCTCTGTCCCCAGAGCCATGGGCCCTTTGAACCCACATCCAGGGGCCCCTATTTTATAAGCCATGAAATGGGTGCTCACAGCCGAACCGACTCCGGCAGATTAAGAGAGACGGATAGCCCCTTCCCTAGGGACACACAGCAAATCAAAAACAAATCCCCACCATCTGTTGGGGTTTGTTTGTTTAGGTGTTTTGAGACAGAACTGTCCTGTTACAACCCAGGCCTGGAGCTCAGAGTCCACTCCCTCGTTCTCATGAAGGCAGAAGCCATCAGCAAGGGACAACCCCTCCCCACCTCTGTCGAGGACAGAACTTTCGGGGCCAGGCTACTGCTCTGCAGAGGCATGCTCTAATCCCAAGCCCCAGCTTTTCAGTCACCATCATACCTGGGGTCGAGAAGAAGATACGTAAAGCTGGACTTTGTTGCACCTTCCCGCCACCTCTTTGCAGGATCCGGATGCTGGAAGTGCCGAGCCAGGGCCGCCTCATCCGCCTGGCAGTCAGGGATGTGGCCTGTCCTCAGCGCCTCGGCCAGTTCTGGACTGTGCCCTGGAACAGTTTGGGAGGTGGAATGGAGTCAGGGCCGAGGAGGACCGCTGGTGAGGGCGGTGGGGCTGACAGCCAGGTCTCGGGATTCCAGGAGTGTGGCCACACTCCCAGTGCCACCAAGGGACCCACCCGGGCTAGCCTGGGCTTCCTGCAGCCGCCGCAGGTAGTGTCTTCGGGTAAAAGGTGTGACCGGGCCAGGACTGTAGCCCAGCGCCCGCAGGGCCTGGAGCAGCTGCAGGTCAGACAGGGGAGGCACCGGGCCTTGTGGGTGAGAGGCCCCCGGATCCCCAGCACCAGGCAGGGAGGGGACACTGGTGGCCTCTGGGGTCAACTTCAGGGCCTGCAGCTGGCAGCTTAGTACCCTGTCCCCAGCCACCTCGGCCCCACAGGACAGCCATGGGCTGCCCGCAGGCCCGGGTGTCCCCGCAGGGTGCCGGGGCTGCAGAGAGTCCTCCAACGCGGTGACGAAGCCTCCTTCGGAGGAGCCGCTGCTGCAGTCCGTGCTCCCGGTAGCCTCGGGGCTCCGGGGTTCCTCCACCACCACCTTCCCAGCAGCTGCCGGCTCAGCTCTGCGCCTGTGCTGCACACCCGGAGGTGTAGACATGCCAGGAGATGCCGCAAAGACACGTCCTGGGCACAGGGCGGAGTCAAGGCCAGCCGGGGCTACAGGAAACTTCTCTAAACATAAACATATATAAATGTATAGGTAGTTGATAACTAAGCAGATAAACATAGATACAGTGAACATAAATAGCTACAATGATGCAGACATGAAAGCTGGCTAGATAGCTGTAGATGATTGATGGTATAGGTGATAGATGAAAGGTAGGTGATGTGACTGACAGACTGATAGTGATTGACAGCTGACAGATGAGCTTATGGAACTGGCCCCAGCAGTGAGGCAGCACGGTGCACAGGTCCCTTGCACCCCCCTCAACTCTGCTCACTGGCGGGCTTCGGGGTCTCCTCCGGGGTTCGGGTGGGCGTGTCCAGGTCCCGCAGCACGCGTGCGCATTTGTGATGTCCCTGCCGCAGCGCCCAGTCCAGGGGCCTGAGCCCGTCCTGCGTGGACACCGTCAGCAGGGGGCGCCCGCGGCCCGCCCTCCCAAGGCCCTGTGCTCCTGCGCCGGGGTCCTGACCTGGTCTCTCAGCGTGGGGTCGCCCCCGCGGCTCAGCAGCAGCTCCAGGGCTCCGTGACAGCCCCACGCGGCGGCCACGTGCACGGGCGTCAGCGCCTCTGCGGACCTGGGGCCCCGGGAGAGAGAGGAGGGGTGCCCGGCGGGGTGAGGAGGAAGCTGATGCTCTAACTCACGGTCTTCCTCCGGCCTCACCCTCCCGAGTGCCGGAGTAACAGTGCACGACCCCTCGTCCCGACCTCGGGAGCAGGCATCTCCATCTCCGAGCCCTGACGCCTGGGACCCCAAGTCACAGCCACCGCACCAGGGCGACCCGGGCCTCACCGAGCATTGGGGTCCGCGCCCCGGCGCAGCAGCATGCGGAGACAATGCAGGGCGCGCGGGTGGCGCGCTCGGGCCGCCAGGTGCACGGCCGCCGCGCCATCCTCCAGCACCAGGCTGGGGTCCGCCCCGAGGCGCAGCAGCTCCTCCACAGCCCTGCGGCGGACGGTGACATGAGACCCCAGCCCTCCTGGACCCCGGGACCGGAGGGCCCTCCCGGCCGCCCCGCCCTCACCGCGGCTCCTCCTCCCGCAGCGCCGCCAGCAGTTGCCTGGCCGCGGCCGCCATGTCCTGGCGGAGTCACCGCCCTCCCGGTTCAAATTCGCGCGGCAACCTCTGCGCACGCGCGGCCCCGCCCCGCGGCTCCCCGGCCCCGCCTCCAGGTCCCGCCCTGGCGACGCCCTGGGTGGACCGGCAGGGCCTAGAGCCGCTGGCAAAGGCAGAGGGGTGTGCTGTGATCCCGCAAACCGCTGGGACTCGAGGAGGGGTACGCGCAGCTGGGGTCCCATGCCGGGATTTGGAAAGCTGAGTCAGGAGGATTACCACGAATTCCAGGGGAGCTTGGGATAAAGAGCGGAGCATCTCTTTGTCTTTAACAAAACAAAAACAAACTACTGGATGTTCTAGACTTTGCCCAAGCTGTCCAGGAACTTAGCGCCATCCTCCTGCCTCAGACTACTGAGTGCTGGGATCCGACTCTTTGCTGAACAGCTTCGTGCATTTTCAATCCAGCAGAGCTGGCTGTCAGTTGTTTTGTGAGGAAGGGCTTTGTGAGGGCCAGCGAGATGGCTCAGCAGGTAAGGGAGGACAGGGCTCAACACTAAGTGGCCAATAAATGCAGGGGCAAGAAGTCAGTTAATTAAGCTGACCTAGTTTTTAAAATTAATCAAGGGTGTGAGGGTTTTGCTTGCATGTCTGTCTGTGTACCAAGTGTGCCTGGTGCCCATGGAGACCAGAAGGGGCACCGGATCCTCTGGAACTGGAGTTCTGAGCCCGCATGTGGAAATCGAACCCAGGTCCTCTGTAAGAACAGCCAGGGCTCTGAATGGCTGAGCCATCACCTGGCCCCATCTATTTTTGTTCATGCTTCTTTTGAGTCACTGCTTCCCTGTACAGCCCCTGCTGAACTAGAACTGGCCATCCCCCTGCCTCGGCCTCCCATATCAAAGTGAGCCTGACTCCCACCCACTGCCATTTTGTTTTCTATGAATGGAGAAGGTGGAGTGGATGAACCTCTCTGGCCTGACCAGGGAGGGAGAGAGGGGCTCCGGGTTTGCATTCCTCTTCTGGGGAGCCCACCGTATGTCCCCATCCTGGAACCCGGCCGTGACTCCTCATGGTGAGGCCACGTGGCTAAACAGGTCCAATCAGTCAGGGTACTGAGTGAGCACTACAGCTCAGTGTGGGATGGTGGGGTGACAGGTGCCACCCCAACCTACTTCCCACTTGCAGCTGGCACCCTTGGGTGTCCAGGAGGACCCCAAAAGTAAACACTTCCTGTGGGAGTCACATCACTGTCACCTGCAAAAGGTCTTCCCTGTCTCTGGAGGACTTCCTGGAGGAAAGGACATCAGGGTGGGTTCTGTAGGGTGAAGAGAAGTTTGCAAAGTGCAGTTAACACCAGCCCAAGGGAGCACACAGCCTTGTCACAATAGCCGTGGTGTCAGGACACAGATGGACCAGGCTGAGCCCAAAGCCATGCACGGGACTGCTGTCAGGACACCCAGATACAGCTGAGCCTGAAGACATGCACAACTGTTCCTTTCAGCACCCGTTTTCTGTCTCGGTGAACCTACAGTGACCAGAGGGCAGGCTCGGCAGCCTCAGATTTTATTCTGGTGACAAACTGTCTCAGAAAGAATGAATTTACAATGGACACAGTAGGAGCGGACGTGGGTGCAGAGCTCCCGAGTGGTGCAGAAATGTCACAGGTCACACGGTGGCTTCTCCCTCACTGGCCTCCTCGTCCTCCAGCAGGCTGTAGCTCGCATGGGTCTGGCAGGGCCTCTGCAGCGGATGGGCCAGCAGCTTGGCCATGCAGTTGTGCAGCTCGAGGGCGGGCCCAGTCAGTGCTACCTCATACTTATAGCTAGTGCCCTTAGTATCCAGGCTGCCCATGAAGGAGAACATGTCCTGCAGGGCCGGTGAGAGGCTGTTCAGGGTTGGCATTAGCCCTCAGTGGCCCTCCCTGTCCCTGGAGGCCTTCCTAGAGGAAGGAGCATCTAAAGTGGGTTCTGAGGAGTGAAGAGGAGTTGGCCAGGCCAGAAACTATTAATGCAGTCAGCAAACATTCCCTGACATCCACCCAGCACCAGGACCCGAGCTTTCATTCCGGGAGCCCTAGAAGCCCACGGTGTGGGGCTGGGAGGTGGCTCAGTGAGTAAGGTGCCTGCTGTGCAAACACTTGGACCTGAGTTCAAAACTCTAGACCCCATGGAAAGCTAAATGCAGCAGGACATAGCCTTAATCCCAGTGCACGCCCTCTGTGGGGTGGGAGGATCCAGAACTCGGGCCAGCCTCTGAAGAGACTCCACTTCAAACAAGACAGGAGGTCGTGAAGGCCTCACACAGGAGGACTTTTCCCTTGTGTTTTCTCTTTCCTCAAACAAGGCCTCACACTGTAGCCCAGGTTAGCCTCCCATGTGTAACAGTTTCCTCTGAGATAGGAACATTCCATCCTGCAGGGAAGCTCCTTAGACAGGAAGGTAAACAACACAACTTCAGGAAGTCCCTGAAACTGAGTGGATTCACTAGGCCCCTCCCTGCCAGAGTAAGGAAAGTCTCTCTGAGACCAGCGGCCGGGAAGAGGTGTAGACCAGAGTCACTTGGATGGGACACTCTCCAGCCTGCAGGCTGTGCAGCACACTCCATGTTCCCAGCTCTGTGAGCTGTCACCCATGCTGGGGTGGGCTTTGGTGATGCAGCTGAGTCATTTCTGCTCCTGTAAGAACCCCTCACCCTGTCCCTGTAAGTGACCCCAATAAATTCACTGGTTCATCAAGCTTGACTTTGTGGTGTCTGTTGTACTTTGGTGTGCCGTAGGCTACTCTCAGGGCTGAGTATTTTGTCTCTCCAGGAAAAGTCTTGTCACATAAACATCCCATCATGTCACCATCCCTGCCTCAGCCAATCACTCACAGGTAGAGGGGCAGAGTTACAGGTGTGCATATGTGCAAGTGTGCGCATGGGTGTGTGTATGAGTGTGTGAATGTGTGTGTGCATGGGTGTATGTGTGCAGGTAAGTGTGTGTGTGTGTGTGTGTGTGTGTGTGTGTGTGTGTGTGTGTTTATGCAGGTGTGTGGAGGTCAGAGTATAATCTCTGGGAGTCAGGGCTCCCACCATCATGGTCCCGGTATTGAACTCAGGTCCTCATGCTTGCCTGCGAGCGCCTTTACCTGACCCACCTAGCATCTGTAAACTGAAGTCCACAGACCTTAGAGGCCATCAGTCACAGGGCAAGTCAGGTGAAGCACAGAGAGGCTGGGAGAGGGGCGGGCCTTCAGGCAGAGGGTGCAGAGGGTTAAGTCAGGAAGAGTGGGGTGCTAGGGGTGGTGTGGGCTGGGCTGCTAAGGCCACGGCCTCCCAAGCCAGTCACCACCAGCTCAAAGTGGAACTGTAGGACAGCTGTTAAACGACTGAATGCCGCCCAAGGGGCAGGGAGGGGCAGGCCCACGTCCGGCGGCCTGCGACAGCCTCCATCCTCCTGCATCAGCTCACCTTCCACCTCATCTCCTCTTCCTTCTCCTCGGCGCCATTGTGGATGTACACGATGTCGAAGAAGAAGTAAGGACACTGGAACATCTTCTGCAGTCGATGAGAGGAAGGGCGGGTGGGCGCCCATCCAGCCTCTGCAGTCCTGGGGATCCCCTCTGGTGTCTAACCATTGCTCTCCCTTCCCTCCAGGCTTACCTTCATGGGCTCAGTCAAGGAGAATTGGGGCTGGCAGGGCGGGCGGCTGTAGACCAGGATGGTGCGCACGACGTAGGGGGGTGGGATGGTTTGCACGTTCTCTGTGACTGGCAGCTCGGTCTTCTGCTGGCTACAGAGGGGTAGGGCTCCAGCTCGGTACCCAAGCTGCCTACCAGCCCGGGCCCCAACCCCTCCCATCACAGCTGAATCCCACAGGCCACAATCCTAGCGGCCCTACATGTCAAACCTAAAGCCTGGGCCTGGGAGACGGTTCTGGGGCTAGAAGCTCCTGTAGCCAAGCCTGAGGAGTTCAATGTGCAGGCCCCACAAGGTAGAAGCCGAGAAAGGATTCTCACGAGTTGACCCTGACCTCCTCACAAGCGCCGTGGCACATGTGCTTGCACACAAAATAAACACAAAATGTGTAAGACTTCTTCAAAAGCATTCTTGGAATTGGAGAGATGGCTCAGGGGTTAAGAGCACTGGCTGCTCTTCCAGAGATCCTAAGTTCAATTTCCAGCAACCACATGGTGGCTCACAACCATCTCTAATGGGATCTAATGCCCTCTTCTGTCATGCAAACATACATGCAAAAAGAACACTCATATGCATAAAACATGAAAATAAATAAATATTAAAAAAAAAAAAAAAAAAGCATTCTCAAAGAAAAAACAAATTCAAGCTCCACCTGCTGGACACAAGGTTTGTCCTTGTGTCCACCCACTGGACAGCCTTAGGCGGCTGTCTGTCTGTCTGCACCTTGCTGGGGAAGGAACCCAAGGTCATGCCCCATTCTGGATGAGCACTTACATGAGACTGAAGAGACCTTCCAGATCTGGAGGGAAGCTAAGGATGAGGTGCCAGCTCAGAGGCAGGGGGCTTCCCTGACCTAGATCTTGGGAGATGAGGGTACCCCTGGGGGCAGGTAGTGCCACACCAGGAGGCAGAGTATGACCACTGAGGACAAGCAGTATGACCCCTGGGGCAGTCTGTTTGACCCCTGGGGTAGGCTGTGTGACCCCTGGGGTGGGCAGTGTGACCCCTGGGGGCTGAGGGCAGTGTGACCCCTGGGGTAGGCTGTATGTCCCCACCTAGCACCTCTCTGAGCCTGCTTCCTCCACACACCATAAAGTAGGTGCTGGCCTTAACCCCCTGCAGACCTTCCAGGACTCCCATCACGCCACATCTCCACTGCTCCCTTAATTCTGGGGGAGCATCCTCCATGTTAGGGGCCACAGGTTGAAAGACATGGTTGTGACTTTCCAGGTAAAATCACCATTAAGTTGCACCAGCTGCATACCAGCCATGCTTCAGCAAAGCATTCCCTGGGTGCACCTGCCACATGCTAGATCACACTCACTGACACCCATCCCTTCACCACTCAGGATGGATGCCAGGGGCCCTATGGAGCCTGGGTTCTGGGTGCCTTTGGGGTTAGGCATCACTATATATTAATAGCCAGCTTTCTGCAGGGCGGTGGTGGCACACGCCTTTAATCCCAGTGCAGGTGGATCTCTGTGAGCTCAAGGCCAGCCTGGTCTACAGAGCAAGTCCCAGGACAGCCAGGGTTACACAGAGAAACCCTGTCTCAAAAAAACAAAAAAAAGAAAAATAGCCAGCTTTCTGTTGCCTTTTTTTCTTTTCCTGATTTTGTAGTTTTGAAACAAGAGTCTAGATTTGTAGGTCAGGCTGGCCTGCAACTTGCAATTCTCCGGCCTCAGCTTCCTGAGTGCTGGGTTGACTCTCCCGTACCCCAGTACCTTGCCCAGTGCTGGGTCTTGAATGTGACTCCTAGAATGTCATGCATGGGATATTGTATTTGTGACCTCACTGGACAAACCCTGAGCTTTGCTGGGGCGAGGGTTCAGGGCTGGAATGCTTCAGCTCAGTTGCTCAGCATCCATGTAGTTGTAGCTCCTCTCCACACACTGTCATCCCAGCACTTAGGAGGTGCAGGCAGGTGAGTCAGGAGCAACAGGCCATCCTTAGCTATACTGTGAATTCAAAGCTAGCCTGGGCTACATGAGAAATAGTCTCCAAAATATATTTATATATTTGATGGGGGGGGCGGCACCTTTAATCCCAGCACTTGGGAGGCAGAGGCAGGTGGATCTCAGTGATGAGGCCAGCCTGGTCTATATACTGAGTTCCAGAGCAGCCTGGGCTACATAATGAGACCCTGTCTCAATAAATAAATATTTAAAAATAAAGAATTAGGGTCATGGTTCTGAACCACTGTCATTCTACTCAGGACACTGAGGCAGGAGGATCATAGATTCAGCCTGGGCTATACAGCAAGCTCTTGTGTCAAAAACCAACAACTATAAAAGTACCGATTTCAGATTCTGAACTTTTTTGGATTCTGGATGTTCAACCTGGGCTCTGTGTTGGAGGGACCCCACAATACTACTGAGCCCCCATCACAGCTGATGTGGGGCCTGGACAAGGATACTGAACGTGGAGCAGGACGCTGTCTCCAGGTCATACAGGCAGCTGCAGAGCTCTCGTGGATCAGAGGTCAGGCCAGACAGCTGTGGGCAAGGCAGGGCCTCAGTGCTGGGCCCCGGTCCTGAGGTCTCTGGGGTCCCCGTCCACCCCCGCCTCACCCAAGCAGAGTCATCGTTCACTACGACCAGGGCAAACTCGTGGCTCTTGTCAATCTTGTGCTTGGTGCGCACAAACATCTCGACCATCTTCTGAGACACGTTCAGGGCATTCGTCCTGGAGCTGGAAGAGGTGGGGTGACAGCGGCGGTACAGCCATGGTGACAGCCAGTCCTGGTTGTCACCTTGCCTACATCTGGAATTAACTAAAACCCAAGGGACCGGGCACGGCTGTGAGGACTCTTTTCTGAATAAATCATTGGAAGCGGGAAGACCCGCGGCTACTCCAGGTCTTCTGAGGTGGGAAGAGCCACCTGCAATCTGGGCCACACCCTCTGCCGGCAGCCTGCGTCAAGGGCCCTGCCTCCTCGCTCTCCCTTTCATGAGCAAGTCCATCCCTTCACCGCCATCAGAGCCCGCTTCTTCAGGACTGCAGCATATACTGAAGACCAGCTGAGACACCCAGCCTTGTTCACTGAACAACACTGGATTCTGGAACTCTCCCGTGGTAGACAGCCATTGCTGGAGTGGCTGGACCATAGCCTGTGAGCTACTCTAATAAATCCCCTTTATATACCTGTGTGTGCACGTATATGTAAATGTCTATGTATACGTTCACTGATTCATTCTATATATATGTACGTGTATATATAAATGTCCATGTATACATACAGTTCATTCTATATATATGTGTGTGTGTGCACATATATATAAATGTCTATGTATATGCTCACTGATTCATTCTATATATGTGTATATGTATATATAAATGTCTATGTATACACACAGATTCATTCTATATATATGTACATGTATATATAAGTGTCTATGTATACATACAGTTCATTCTATATATATGTGTGTGTGTGTGTGCACATATATATAAATGTCTATGTATACGTTCACTGATTCATTCTATATATGTGTATATGTATATATAAATGTCTATATATACATACACAGATTCATTCTATATGTGTGTGTGTGCACATATATATAAATGTCTATGTATACGTTCAGTGATTCATTCTATATATATGTATGTGTATATATGTCTATGTATACATACAGATTCATTCTATATATATGTACATGTATCTATAAATGTCTATGTATACGTTCACTGATTCATTCTATATATATATATGTACGTGTATATATAAATGTCTATGTATACATACAGATTCATTCTATATATGTGTGTGTGCACATATATATGTCTATGTATACGTACACAGATTCATTCTATATATATGTATGTGTATATATAAATGTCTATATATACATACACAGATTCATTCTATCAGTGTTGTCCTTCTAGAGAACCCTGACTAATATACCAAGTTAGCTTCAAACTCACCATGTAGTTAGTCCAGGCTAGCCTCAAACCTGCTGTGCCCAGGTGGACCTCCCAGAACTGGGATGCTAAGCGTGTGCTACCGAGTCCTGTAGCCTTATTCTTATCCTTACAAGGGTCCTGAGGCCACTCCAGATATGATGCCTGATACCCCAGCTGCTGGGGGCACAGAGCTCAACAGCTTCTATGGGACCTGACAGTAGCCTGCCCTGTAGTGGGTAGCCAAGGCTGGAATGGCTACCCACTACACTGCCACATCAACCTGAGGCGTTATGGACACCTTGATCCTACTGGGTAGAACAAGAACCCTATGCATGTCTGAGCCCAATGCCACCGTACCCATTAAAGGACTCCAGTTTTGGCACAGACATCTCCTCCGAAAGATCCAAACAGATGATCTGAAACACAAAGAGAAGACAAGAACTACAAGACCAAACTAGACAGAGATAGGACAGCTAGGGTGGGACCCAGCCTGCAGTACCCAAGAGGTTGAGGGCAGGGCTCAGGAGTGAGCTGGGGGCGTGGCTCAGGGGTGGAGCCCTGTCTAGAATCCCAGTGAGGGGCTGGGGGCGTGGTCAGGGTGGAGCCCCGCCTAGAATCCCCAGTGAGGGGCTGGGGGCGTGGTCAGGGTAGAGCCCCGCCTAGAATCCCAATGAGGGGCTGGGGGCGTGGTCAGGGTGGAGCCCTGTCTAGAATCCCAGTGAGGGGCTGGGGGCGTGGTCAGGGTGGAGCCCCGCCTAGAATCCCCCCAGTGAAGGGCTGGAGGCGTGGCTCAGGGGTGGCACCCTGGCCTAGGTTCCCCTAGTGAGAGGTCTAGGTGCCAAAAAGTAAAAAAATGAAAAAAAACAAGAATCTAAATTCATTGATGTTTAAGCCACCAAGTGTGTGTTGCTCTTGGAACAACTTAGAGAATCTCACAAGGCAGGAGTCTGCTGTCTGAGAGCCCCATCCCCTGCATCCTCAGCCAAGACATACCACCTTCTCTGGACAGTTGACCCGTGGTGTTCGAATCTGGACCTCAGGTGCTGGTGCTGGTACCTGCCAGGGCTTGGGCCCGGCTCCTGGGACACTGGCTGCCCCATCATCTGCACTGGCCGCCTCACCCTCACCCTCGCTGCGGCTGCCCACACTGGCCTGAGCTCCCAGGGCCCGGTCCTCGGCCCCCTCAGGGTTGGAGCGAGTGTGAGGTCTGGGCTCAAGTGTCGGCTCCTCCCCTTCCTCCTCCTCCTCTTCTTCCTCCTCCTCAGTGGGGCTATTGGCCTCAGCCACCTCCATGGCTCCTAGGTGCTTGGATGGAGAGGGGATAGCGGAAGCCAGGATCCTGCCTTAAGAGTTTTTAAAAGCAATCGGTTACTAAAGCCTGAAGCTGGGCCAGGAGCCCTTGCCGCGACCGGAAGAGTTCCCTTGAGGTCAAACCACCCACTGGTGAAGTAAATAACAGCTTTCTGTTTTGTTTTCTTTCTGTTTTGTTCGTGACAGTTCCCTGTAGCCCAGGCTGGCCTCTAACTCACTGTATGGCTTAGGATGACCTGGTAATCCTGACCCTCTGCATCCACCTTCTGTGGAGCTGAGGATGGAGACCCAGGGCCCCATAAGTGCTAGGTAAACACCCTACCCACTGGGCCACAAGCACTCTACCCACTGGGCCACAAGCACTCTACCCACTGAGCCACAAGCACCACCACCAAATGAACCGTGACCCAATCTTAGCTTTCCACTTCTCACAACAGGGCAAGCGCCGCCTCTGCCTTTCACTGGGCCAATACACACAACCGCCTGGTCACCGGATACCCAGAGGTGGCTATTTGACCCACTAAGGCCTTCGGTGGCTCCCACACCTGAGAGTTCCGGGAGACAGAAAAGGGAAAAGACTTAATTGGTTTGCCGAGCTGCGAAGATGCAGTTGAAGGCCTCGGGAGCTCCCTTTCCTCGGGGGCTGCCGGCGCCTGCGCGGAGACGCCCCGGCTGCACACCGCTTCTGGGCGCTGGATCCTGGTGTGCCTGGGCGCCCCACTTGCCTTGCTGGCTTTGGCGAGCTTGTGTCTGGGTTTCCGTCACCCGAGGCTTCAGCGCCTGGGTGACTGGATCTTGCACGAGAGCCGGGCGCGGACTCGACTCGGGTGACCAGGTCTGTGCGGAGGCAGAAGCCCAAGTCGCAGACCGTGCAATGGATGTGGGTTTCTCGGGGTGGCGCCTCGGGACTGCGCAGCCCCCAGCTCCTCAAGCAGGACGAACCTGGAGCTGCAGCAAGCCGCATCGAAGTTTGACCACAGCGACACAAAGCTCACGCGCGGTCACTCCGCCAGGTTCCACTCTGCAAGCCCGGCCAGTCAACCTCAGGGTTCTAGGAAGCCGCCATCTTCCTGACCGGAAGTTTGTACGTTTGCCGTGAGGCCTTCTGGGAAATGTAGTTCAATGGCTGATAGGCTGAGGCGATCCTGGAGGTGTGGCTTAGAGTATAACTGGCAGGAGTAGGGCTGAAATGGGGTAGCACTGAGAATGAGTGGGACCCGATGTTGACTGAAGCACGATTGGGCGGAGCTTGAGTTATCAAGGCTTCTGCTGTGATAGAGGGGACCGACCTGGGCGGGGCTTATTGATGATTGACGGGGTAGACAGGCTGTTATTATTTCTGCTCCTTATTTTACATAGGTTGGGATTCATCCGATACTATCGGATGCGGACTGGTGGTGCACACCCGTCATCCAGAGGTCAGAAGACGAAGATCAGGTGTTTAGGCTAGCCTGGGCTATGGGAGACCCTTCTAAAAACCAACATGGAAAGAAAAAGTAAGAAGAGAAGCCAGCAGACACACTGGACAAGGCTCATTGTCCCACGGGAGCCTTCTGACGCCGACAAGCAGGTGTCCACTTGAGCAGCAGTTCGTCTCATTGAAGAGAAACAGCGGCAGGATGGCCACGCCTGAGGACCTGAGCTCGATCCCAGAGTCCTGCATGGTGGAGAGAGAGGACCGATTCCCACAAGCGCATGTGGCTTACACACACACACACACACACACACACACACACACAAATAAAGCAAAGTAATGGAAAGTAAAATTTTATTGCAATGCTGGAGCCCACTCCCATAGGGTTTTTGTTTTTGTTTTAGAAACACACAAAAATAAAAATAATAAAGAAAAAAAAAAAAAAAGACCTTACAGTGGAGTGAGCCCCGCTGAACACGGGGACACTGAGAAAACCTGAAACGGAAATAGAGAGGCTACATACAGGTTTGGGCTGGGATGGAGGTGGTGGGGCTGATATCTTGGAATGGGACAAGGGTCCAGGTCCTCCATCCTGCCCCTGTTTTGGAGGAAGCTGATATCCTGGCGAAGGAAACAAGACAATAACTGTCCATGTGACCAGGGCAGGGGCCTTCCTGTTTCTCAGCTCCTCCCAGGCCAGCCTTGGCCAGCGCAGCCTCAGCGGCCAATGGCCAGGATGAGCTGAGATGCGCCCAGGAGCTCAGGCCTTTCCCGAGGTGCTCTGGAGCAGAGCAGAGGGCCCGAACCCCCACCCCACCCAGTGAGAGGGGGTTTGGTGCTAGGAGCATCCCGGGAGGAAAGGGGATTCTTGGGGTCCCTATCCCATGCCTCCATAGCGGAGAGAGGGGAACACAGATAAGAGAAATGCATTCAGACAGCTGAGAGAAGAGGGCTGCCAGGTCGAGAAGGGGGCGAGAGGTTGGGGCAAATGGACAAGTGGGGGCGCCATCGGTAGAGGTAATCAAATATTCAAATGTGTTCAATCAACACAGTTGACCTAATACTCTTGCTTCGGACAAAAACTAAGGACCCAGGGCAACCAAGGGAAGATCTGAGAGCGGTCCGTAATCGGGGTGAAAGAGGTAATGAGTGCCAGGGCCACGCGGCCCCGAAGCCGTCGAGGGAGGCATCCTCCGCCTGTAAGTTACCCCTCTTCCAGGCTTGCTTGGCTTGGAACCTGCGGTGGGTTCTCAGGGGGACCTGGACCTGGTGGCTGAGAGCCTGCCGGACGGGTCGTTTGCAGGGGGAGCTGGATCCTGTGGCTGAGAGTTCAGAGGAGGTGGAGGCCACCAATGGGAGCTTCGAGGCCAAACCTGGGCTGCTTCAGGAACACCTTGGTCCTGACCTGCAGAGCCCAGGGACCCGGTAGGACAAATTTAGTGCGTACTTCCTATTCCAGCAGGTGCCCCTCACAAAGCTGCTCCCCCACACACACACACACACTGCCTTAGCTTCCCCATTGCCTCTTCTGCCCTCCTCCATGTTCTTCCCTCTCTTCCTTTTCCTCCTCTTCCTGGAAGCTCACTGCCTGCTCACCCTTCCCAGTGACCTTGAGGTCTAGGCCTGAGGTCCCTGCTAAGCCTCAGGCGACTGGGGTTCTTGGGTTGTCTTCACAGGCCTGAGGATGATTTCGGTGTGGGATTTCATGGGGCCCTAGCCTTGAAGCCAGAAGAACGGTGTGAGCCTGAGGTGGAAGGCCACCAGACCCCACCAGCAGCCCCCCTGAATAGTAGCCCTGCTGAGACACCAGTACCCAGCATGTTTGAGACCCTGGAGAGCAGGCTGAGCTCCCTTGAGGCCACTGTGGCAGCCTGGCGCCACCGCTCTCCAAGCTTTCCAAGGCCAGTGGAAGGAAAAGACAGAGGCCAGGGGGCACCAGGGTCCTTCGGTGATCAGGAAGAAGCTGGGCCCGGACAACAGGAGGCAGCTTGCCTCATAGAGAGGAATGCCTGGCTGCGGCTAGCCCTGGGCAGCCGGGAGGATGAATTGGCTTGCACTCAAGCATCCCTGCAGGATGCCCAGGCAGAGAAGGAAACTCTGCAGAGACAGGTGAGCTGGTGACTGGGGAGGGGGCAGATTGTGCCTCTAGGGAACATACACACATTTATTCATTCAACAAACCCATATGGAGCAGTGATACATATGCCAGAGAAGTGACCAAGGAAGACAGTGAAAGATTGAAGGTCAGAAGGAAGCCAGGCAGGAAGCACCCCTTGATCTCAGCACTCCAGAAGCTGAGGAGAGACAATCTCAAGTCAGAGGGCGCTCGGCCAAGACCAAGGTCATTCTCCGCTGTAGATTGAGTTCAAGTCCAGCCTGGGTTGAAGACCCTGTGCCAATTTTTTTTTTCCGTTTGTTTTTTTAAAGGTTCAGAGTACCAGTGGTAGAGGCCTTGCCTAGAGTGTGTGAGGCGGTGGGCACTACACACACACACACACACACACACACACACATACACACACACACACACACACACATACACACACACACACACACACACACGCACACACTGGATAATCCTGTCTTAGGGTTTCTATTGCTGTGATAAAACATCACAACTAAAAGCAATTGAGGAGGAAGAGGTTTCTTTCACCGTAAAACTCACAGGCCACACTCCATCACTGAGGGAAGCCGGGGTGGGAATCCACAGCAGGAACCTGGAGGCAGGAGCTGATGCAGAGGCCATGGAGGGTGCTGATCACTGGCTTGCTCAGACTGCTTTCTTATAGAACCCAGGACCACCAGCCCAGGGATGGCACCACCCACAGTGAGCTAGGCTCTCCCCCATCAGTCATCAATCAAGAAAATGTCCAGAGGTCCATCTGGGGGAAGCATTTCTCAACTGTGATCTCCTCTTCCCAAATGACTCTAGCTGACGTCAGAGTGACGCAACCCCTGAGATCACTGTGGCTGTAGTAGAGCTGGGGGAGATGGAAGCAAGTGAGGGACCTCCACAGTGTGCAGGATGCGAGGGCTTTGCAGGACTTACAGCCGAGCTGTGTGTGGCGGCCCGCAGAGCGTCTTGGCTCGGAGGTGCACTGGACCTGCTGCCCGTGCTCCCTTGCACCATCTGCTGGCCGTGAGAGGGACAGCCTGGCAGCGGACCGTGGCTGGGGGCGGCGACAGCAGTGGTCCAGTCGCAGAGTACGTGGCGGGACAAGCCTGTGATGCTAAGAACTCCGAGCCTGGGGCAGGAGAATCACAGTTTAGAACTAGTTTGGACAAGATAGGCGAACGTTGTCTCAAAACAGAAGCAAGAGCAGGGCCCAGGAAGCCAACCTGAAGTCCTGCAGCGCTGGGGGCGGGGCCGGCACGCGGCTTTCAGAGGCTCGGCTCACCCACGTGGTGGTGCACACTTGAAACCCCAGCTACGCGGAAAGCTGAGACGGGAAGATGGCTTGAGTTGGGAAGATCCAGACAACGCAGGGAAACACTGAGTCCCTAAAAATTTAGAAAGGAAAAAAGTCAGGGGGTGGAGAGATGGCTCAGCGGTTAAGACCACTGGCTGCATTTCCAGAGGACCCGGGTTCAGTTCCCAGCACCCACTTATCCGCTCACAACTGCCTGTGACTCCAGTTCCCAGCAACTCAACACCCTGACACAGACATACATGCAAGCAAAACACCGATACGCACAAAATGATAAAAATAAATAAACCCAAAAAAGTGGGACTGTCCCCACCGTCCCCACCCCCTGCTAGAAGCTGCACTTCCCAGGTGCAGCTGGGGATTGTCCCAGGTCACATGGACAGGGTTTGGTTGGGATCCTGCTGCTGACAGAACTATCCGTATATCTGTGAAGCCACAGCCTGATCCCCCATCACCGGCAGGTGCAGGAACTGGAGGACTCCCTAATGCGGCTGGAGGCCTCCCCGCCTGTCCCCCTGCTCAGAGCAGGACGTACAAACAGCAACTCCAGCAGTTCTGAGGCGGAAGGGGAGCCCTGGGCACCTCAGGTAAGCCCTGTGTCCTCTGCCCTTCCCGTGTGGGGTAAGCTCAGATTTGTGCTTCGCGGGACCCCCAAGTGTTGTGTGGCACAGCTGTTCCTGGGGAGACGCAGTACACATCAGCTCACCCTGGAGAGGGAGCACAGACGCCACCAAGTCCAACTCGGTGAACCAGTGAATTTATTGGGGTCACTTACAGGGACAGGGTGAGGGGTTCTTACAGGAGCAGAAATGACTCAGCTGCATCACCAAAGCCCACCCCAGCATGGGTGCCAGCTCACAGAGCTCGGAACATGGAGCGCGCTGCACAGCCTGCAGGCTGGAGAGTGTCCCATCCAAGTGACTCTGGTCTACACCTCTGCCGGCCGCTGGCCGGTCTCCAGTCTTTGCGGCTTAGTCCTGTGTCCTCGGGCAGGGAGGGGCCGAGTGAATCAGCTCGGTTTCAGGGACTTCCTGAGGCTGCTGAGCTGTTTACCTTCCTGTCTGAGGAGCTTCCTGCAGGAGGAAGTTCCTATCTCAGAGGAAACTGATACACAATACACCGTGTCTGAAAAACCGCAAGAGGGCGTGGAGACAATGCGCATTGGTTAGCGGTGCAGGCTGCTGGTACAGTCACCACAGTCACCACACAGTCACCACAGTCACCACACAGTCACCACAGTCACCACAGTCACCACACAGTCACCACACAGTCACCACAGTCACCACACAGTCATCACACAGTCACCACAGTCACCACACAGTCACCACACAGTCACCACAGTCACCACACAGTCACCACACAGTCACCACAGTCACCACAGTCACCACAGTCACCACACAGTCACCACAGTCACCACAGTCACCACACAGTCACCACACAGTCACCACACAGTCACCACACAGTCACCACACAGTCACCACAGTCACCACACAGTCACCACAGTCACCACACAGTCACCACACAGTCACCACACAGTCACCACACAGTCACCACACAGTCACCACACAGTCACCACAGTCACCACAGTCACCACACAGTCACCACAATCACCACAGTCACCACACAGTCACCACACAGTCACCACACAGTCACCACAGTCACCACACAGTCACCACAGTCACCACAGTCACCACACAGTCACCACACAGTCACCACACAGTCACCACACAGTCACCACACAGTCACCACAGTCACCACACAGTCACCACAGTCACCACACAGTCACCACAGTCACCACACAGTCACCACACAGTCACCACACAGTCACCACAGTCACCACACAGTCACCACAGTCACCACAGTCACCACAGTCACCACAGTCACCACACAGTCACCACAGTCACCACACAGTCACCACACAGTCACCACACAGTCACCACATACATACATCCCTCAGGTGTGCACCCACAAACTCCCAAACCAAAACCCAAGCTGAAGGTGTGCCTCACCAGTGCAGCAGACACATAACATGTCCCAAGACCACGGTTCCATCCCCAGCCCTGAGAAAAGGGGGAGATGAGGACACCAAGTCAACCATGTCCTCCTGGCAGGATGCCCCCTTGGCTCACCCCCTTCTCAGACGCCTCCGGAGTGACTCCAGCACCCAGATCTTCGGGTGCCTTTCCACACAGCGCTCCACCCGTGAGATGCACCTCATGGAAGACCAGATGGGGCAGCTCCAGGGGTGAGTGGCTGAGCCACGGCTGCTGAGCTTCTAAGGGCACCAGGCCTCTGCCGCTGGGTCCCGCGGGGGACGAGAGGAAGCTGGGCTCTGGCTATCGGAGCCTCACTCCTCTTCCCTGTGGCCGCCTTTGGAGGCAGGAACATTGAGAAGTTGAAGTGCTTCAACCGCCTCCTGCTGGCTGTGCTCCAGGGCTACAAGGGCCGCTGCGAGAGCCTCAGCATGCAGCTGGGCCAGAGGGAAGCTGAGGCCACAGCCCTGCACCTGGCCCTGCAGTACAGGTCTGTACCCAATACCAATGATGGTGGTGGCTGGGGGTGGAGAGGGGGTTGCATCCCAGGATGGCCCTACGTGCAGAAGGACATGGAACCTTCAGAAGGCACACTGTCTCACCACGAGGTCTCGTTCTGATTCATAAAGTACGCAGGGTGGGGCTGTCTTTTCATTGTATATTTGAGACAGGGTCTCACTGTGTAGCCCAGGCTGCTGGAACTTGCTTTGTAGCCGAGGCTAGCCTTGAACTCACAGAGCTCTGCCTGCCTCTTACTGGGTTAGGGCTGAGTGTTGAAACACTCAGATCCTGTCCCACAGTGAGGATTGTGAGGAGGCGTATGGGGTGCTGCTCGCTCTGAGGACAGCTGGCTCAGGAGCTGAAGCCACCAAGAGTGACCTGCAGGCTGCTGAAAAGGAGGCATCTAAGCTGCTGGTGGAGAAGGAAGCGGCTATGGATGGAGAGACACCCCGGCCCAGGTACCTAAGGAAGCACAAGAGCTATGCTGGTCCGTGAGGGGCGTGTCCCAGAGCCTGCTGCCTCTGGGCTTTTGATGTCACTGTCGCTGCCCAGGGCAGTTCGGAGTTCATCATGTTGGCTGGCACAAGGCCTGACTAGAAGAGGCGGTTAAGTTTGCCTGACACCAGGTATGGTGACACAAGCCTTTGATCCCAGCACTCAGGAGGCAGAGTTTGAGGAGTTCAAGGCCAGCCTGGTCTACACAGTGAGACCCTGTCTCAAAGAAATACATACGACACCAAATACACACTTACACAAAGCACCAAGGTGCCTCGAATAGGTGAACAGGCCCTGGTTTCAACCTCCAAAGCTAAAAAGATAAACAGTGAAGAGAAAAATTATTAATTTTTGGTGTATGGCTTCAGAGGTGTCAGTCCATCGTGGCAACAGGAAGTAGAGAGCCGAGCTACAGGGAGTGTCCAGGGCTTGGTGTAGCCCCAAAGGAAGGAGGCACTGGTGAAGCCCTGTGTGGACCTGGCAGGGTTAGCAGTACACTTCTAGGCACCGTCCATCACAGTGTTGTGAGCTCCTGCAGAGTCTCAGCTGCCAGTGCGGCCTCAGTGTCCAGTGTGGGCTGTGCGCACACACCGCAGAATTAAATCCAAGCTCCCCTGGTGGCCTAATTACCACCTAGGCTCCACCACCTTGCTATGTATCTGAGAATGACCTTGAATTCTTGATCCTCCTGCCTCCATCTCCCGAGAGTTGGGATAGTTATCTGGTGCCAGGGATGGAGCCTTGTGTATGCTAGGCAAGCTCTCTATGGACTGAGCTACAAGCCCTCTTACTGACTGAGCCCCAGCACCTGCCATATTGTCTTGCTGGAAGATTGCCCAGCTGGCACAGGGCTGTGGTGGCTCCTCGGGGCTGTGGTGGCTCCTCGGGGCTGTGCCTTGGGAACAGCTGTGTAGCCCAGGTCTGCTTCCTGTCTCCTGTAGCCCAGAGGGGAGCAGTGTGGACAAGCCTACACCACAGGAACTGGCTGCTCAGCTCCATGGCTATATCCAGCATCTCCGGGAACGCTGGGCTCTGGTGAAGATGCCCCCAGCACTCGGCCCTGGCACCACACCCAGGCCCACTATGCCTCATGCAGAAGCAACAGTACAGGCCATTCTGGAGATACAGCCTGGCCCAGCCCTGCCCCGGCTAGAGAAGTCTCAGATCCAGCAGGACCTGGTGGATACTCGGGTAGGGATGTGCTGACACTCACACAGCACCCTTGACGTCTCTGGAGGTCAGAGGCGAGCAAGGCTTCCCTCGGATGGGCAGCTGGTTTCTTATATGAAAGAAAGTTGGAGTTGAGGCTTTGAGGAATGCATAGGAGTTCCTCCTCCTGATTAGGTTTTCCATAAGATTCTATATATCTTTGTATTGCTCTGATGAAATCCCTGACAGGGACAATTTCAGGAAGGAAGATTGTTCTGTCTTGACTGACAGGCTCTGTCTGAGCCTGAGTGTCACATTACATCTGCATTTGGGGAGCAGAGAGAGATGCATGCAGCCCAGGACCCCAGCCCAGGGGTATGGGTCCTCCCTACCCGTTACTCTAATTTAGGTGCTCCCTCCCAGGCATGTCCACAGGGTTGGGGTGATTTTAGATCCCATCAAGTTGACAACCAAGATTAGCCATTGCAAGCCGCTTTCCCAACAGCCTCTTTGTGCAGGAGATGCAGGGCTTCAGCCAGGGCGGTTCCTGGGGCTGGGGGCAGGGTGGCTCAGTAGTGCAGCACTTGCCTAGCGCAAATGAGAAGCAGACCTGGTGGTGTAAAGCACACACCTGTAATCCCAGCATTGGGAGCTGAGACGGGAGGATCAGGACTTTGCAGCCCAGTCCTCAGACTGAGCTCCACAGTGACACCAGGTCTCGGAAATGTATAATAAGCAAAAATTTGAGATATGAGAATTGGACTGGAGAGACGGCTCAGTGGTTATGAGTGCAGGCTGCTCTCTCAGAGGATCCGGGTTCAGATCCCAGCACCCACATGGCAGTTTACAGCATTCAACTCCAGCTCCGGGGCTCTGACGCCCTCTTCTGGCCCTCTTGCAGCACTACACTCGTGTGCAAACCCAGTCACTCCAGCCCTGGCTACCTGAAACTCACTCTGTAGATCAGGCTGGGCTTGAACTCACAGAGATCACCTGCCTCTGCCTCAAGCTCTGGGGCTAAGGTCTGCACCGTTCTGTCTGCCTGCCATAAAATAAATTTCAAACAATAAATAAAAAGATGTGAGGTCTGAGAAAATTCCAGACGCTTCCACAGTGTCATTTCCCGGCTGTGGTCGGGGTGTTTCTCTGGCCTCCGTGGGCACCCCGGAGCTGACTCTCGGCCCCCGCAGGACGGTCTGGCGGACCTGGTGCTGCGGCTGCAGCTGGCGCGGCGGGAGAAGCGCGGGCTGGAGCTGCGGGAGGCGGCGCTGCGGGCCCAGGGCCCCGCCCACCTGCTGCTGCTGCAGCAGCTCGGCTGGGAGCGGGCCCACCTGGCGGGCGACGGCGGCAGCAGCAGAGGCAGCAGCGAGGACCCGAGCAGCGAGGAGGAGGACCAGGAGGAGGAGCAGCAGCACCAGGTATGCATGCCTCCGCCCCCGAGCATCCTCCTGCCCAGAGAACAAGTGTGGTAAAGGCCCTTGCTGCGGACCCCAGTTCAATCCCCGGGGGTACGGGTCTTCTAACTGAAGAATTAAAGGCGGGTGGGGTTGGAGCTGGAGCATGGCTCAGTGGTTAAGAGCACGGGCTGCTTTTGCCGAGGACCCAGGCTGAATTCCCAGCACCCACACGGAGTTCACAACCATCCAACGGCCAGTTCTGGACTGTGGGCGCATGGTGAGCAGACACAGGCTTGCAAACTCTCATACACAGGAAATGAAAATAAATAAATCTTTAAAAATAATTAGAAATCATAAGAGAAGAAACTTGGGGTGCCTCAGCAGAGCTGGGGAATCAGGGTCCCTTTGGGGGCTCTTAGCCTCATTAATAATGTAAGAACGGAGCTAACAGAAGCTCCATTTATTAGACTTTGAAAGGAAAACCCCAGGGCAGGCAAGCTGTAACTGGCAGCTCCCTGAAGGAGGGGATGGGAGAGGGGGGCGTGGGGTCCGCGCGTGGTGGAGGGAGCCCAGTCAGGCCTCAGGAAGGGGGTGGCATGCGCCCCACTCTTCACACTTGGACCCACATAGTGGAAAGAGGACCCACAAGTTGTCTTCTGACCTCCACATGCACACTGTGGCGCGTTGTGCATGCACTTACATTAATAAATAGCCTGTAATCCCAGCACTCGGGAGGCAGAGGCAGGCGGGTCTCTGTGAGTTCGAGGCCAGCCTGGGCTACAGATTGAGCTCCAGGACAGTCTCCAAAGCTACACAGCGAAACCCTGTTTTGAAAAACAAAAACAGGAAGCTCTCACTGGGATCTGGGCGCCTTCCATGTCCAGCCTGGGCTGAACACAGCACACACCTGTCGTCTCTCCTGTCCATCTCCCTTAGGGCCCTCCTGCCCTCGCTGGTGGACAGATGAGCAGAGCGTGGGACTCTGAGACCTTATCCCAGGAACTGTCTGCGTCCCTGGCCCGGTGTGTGTCTAGGGGTGGCTGGGGTGGGTGGGGTGGGTGAGCAGGTGTGTGGGGAGGGGGGGTGAAGGGCTGGGAGTGGCTGGATGGTCTGTCGCACCCTTGCAGGGCGGCAGACCTGCAGGCACAGCTGCAGGCCCTGCGGCGGCAGCTGGAGCAGGTGGCTCAGAAGGGCCGAACCAGGCGTGCTCAGAGTGCGGAGCTGAACAGAGAGCTGTGCAAGGCTCACAGGTGCGACTCGAACCATCTTAGAAGCATTCCCGGCTCTCTCTGGCCTCAGGATCCCCGCTTCTAGGAGGGGCAAGCCCACAGCCCCGGCCTTCAGTACAGCCGGGCGGTGGTGCATCAGACCAGTCTCAGCCAGGAACCCCTCCCCCTTGCAGCTCCCTGGTCTTGGCCTTCAGAGGAGCCCACCGGAAGCAGGAAGAGCAACGCCGGAAGTTGGAGCAGCAGGTAGCTCGGATGCAGGCCCAGCAGGCGGAGGAACTGGCAGCGCTGGCAGCCACAGCTAGAGCCCTGGGGAAGCCAGGGGCTCCCCAGCCAGGCCAGACCTTCCTGTAGGACCCGGCCCTGCTGGCGTGTAACACGCAGGTGTGGCGGGCACGTCTTTAGGTGTCCTGTCTTAGGCTGGAGAGACGGCTCAGCGGTTAAGGGCATTCGCTGCTCTTGCAGAGGACCCGGGTTCAGTTCCCAGCCTCAGCAGCCACCGGCACTGGACCATCAGCGAGGGGGATCTGTCGCCCTCTTCCGGACTCTACAGGCTCTGAAGTCATGTGCACACACCCACCCACTCACATACACGTAATTAAACAAAACAAAGTGTCCTGTCGTGACCTCGTACGCCCTGTCCTTTGTCCCTCGTGGCCAGACCGCCTTATGAGGAGGTGCTGAGTTTGGCCAGAGCATCTTCCCAGAAGAGGACAGAGATGGGAAGGCCTGTTGTGTGTGGTGGGGTGTGTGTGTGTGTGTGTGTGTGTGTGTGTGTTGTGTGTGTGGGGTGTGTGTGGTGTGTGTGTGTGTGTGTGTGTGTGGTGTGTGTGTGGTGGGGTGTGTGTGTGTGTGTGTGTGTGTGTGTGTGTGTGTGGTGTGTGGGGGGGGGGGGGGGGTGCTGAGGAGGAATCCCAGGCTGCTTTAGGACCTGCATTTAGAAGAAGAAAAGGATGGTGTGGTTGCTCAGCAGGTCATGAGTTGAGAGGGTGCTTGAAGGCTTCAGAGCGGCCTCTGCCGGCCCATCCCACCAGCCTGTGCTGAGGAGGCCCTGGGTCCCATCTACAGCCCTTAGCAAGCATGTGGGAGGCTGGGACCAAGTGGGGAGAGTGCCTGCCTAGCATGCCCAAGGCCCTGGGTTCCATCCCCGCCACCTCACACAAAGGGAAGTCTGTGCCTACCTGTAATGCCAGCACTCAGGGTTCAAGGCTTTCCTCGACTACATAGTGAGTTTAAGGCCAGCCAGGACCACAGGAGACAGCATCTAAAAAGTAAATGAACAGGGGCTGGAGAGGGGGCTCTGCAGCTAAGAGCACCGGCTGCTCTTACAGAGGAGCGGAGTCGTTTCCAGCACCCAAGTCTGATGGCGCCTCTGGCCTCCTAGGGCGTCCACACACAGATACACATAATTTAAAATAATAAAAATAAATTTAATGTAGCTGTGGTAGAGATCCTCTGAGTGGGGACACCTGTGACATCGAGACATTGTCACCCAGGGCTTCTGGAAGGGGCTCCTGGGGAAGGAGGAATGTTTTGTGTGTGTAATCACAGCTGACGGAGTAGCGTGAACCGGCCACACCCCTGGCCGTGGAGGCTGGGCTGGGGTCCAGCAGTCCGCTCCAGGCTGAAACCCTAGAGGAGGATTATCCTGGAAGCGGGGCCCTGCAGGCCACACCTGTGCAGGTGTGCCAGACAGCTGTCTGCCCTCAGGGGACAGCCACAGTGCCCTAGGGAGACTGAGGCAGTCACTGGGCTGGGGACCCATGTTTGTCCCACACTCTCCGTGGGCTGAGGCCGGTCACCTTGCTGGTGTGTGTGCCCGCGCGGGGATGGGGGTGAGGGGGCGGGGAGGGGGACGACAGCTTCCTCCTTTGACCGCCCTCCCCCGCTACAGGTCCCTGGAATCGAAGGCAGGTCTTCAGGCTTGGCAGCAAGCACCGTTGCCCACTTAGGACATTGAGCCCTTAGCCGCCGATCGTTAGCGGTCAGCCAAGGTCGCCTGTCGGGGTGGGGGGCCGGTTCCCAGGCTGCTCACACAGTGCCTGGCTGTTCCCACGGACGTCGCAGCGGCAGATGGGACCAGGGTCTTTGTCCTCAGGTCCTCGGCAGCCACAAGGTCAAATGTCACCTCGGGGCCACGGGCAGGGGTTATAGGGGCGTGGCAAGACCCTGCCCAGCCTCAGTTGGGCCCCGAGAGTGAGGGGGTGGTGGGGATTCTGGGGCAGGGGCTGTACCGTGGGGCGCCCTTCTCCCACCCCAAACTCTCCCTTAAACTAGTCCCCCGAAATCCGTTCATTTGGGCTTCTGTGGCCCAGTCCCCCCTCCAGAGCCTTCTTTTTCTACGCCGTTTTAATTGTTTCTCTGAGATACTGCTACCAAGGATTCTGGAACAATCCAGTCTAGGACCCCTGCCCTCACCCCAAATAACCAACTCTGACCCCAGAGTATCTTCTGGGCCCACCCAGGCTTTGTCTGCTCTAAAGCAGAGCTTGTTCTCAGCAGATCCCTGGGAAGTCTCTGCTGGAGTTTAACCCTGGCCCTTCCTGCTTTCTGATGTGGATCTCACATGGTATCCAGGCAGTCTCCAGGCAGGTCCGCGGCACAGGGGTGGGCGCCCCTGGCCGGCAGACACCCGAACCTCAGGCCTCCCGTCACCGCCCCCATGTGTGGTCTCATCTTGCGGGACGCTTGTCACAAGGCCCTCTGGTCACAGTAGAAGTTAGAGGGCTCCGGGTGTCCCCGCCGCGTGCCCTGGTGTCCACACTGGACCCAGGCGTGTGCAGGAGGCAGGGCAGGCCTGGCGGGCAGAACCGTGACTCAGGGGTGAAAGGTCACCCCGGGAGGGGCTTCTCCAGCCAGTTAGTGGGTTAAACGTTAACAGACCTGGAGTCAGGCCTCATGCCTCACCTAGGCCGCAAACGTTATAAAGGGAGCTTAGTAAATGCTTGCCCTGGAGGTGCCTTGCATATAGGGGAGCTTAATAAATGCTCCAGTAGAACTTGGGTCGACAGGGGCCGGGCGGCTCGGGGGCGTGGCGGCAGCTGGGAGGCTCCTGGGAGCGGGGGCGACATCTGTGGCCCAGCCGGCCACCACGCCAAGCCCTTTCTAAGAAGCAGAGAAAGAAAAGGAAATGAAGGGGGACCGGGGACAACAGCCAGGGGCTGGCACGCCTTCCGGCCGCCTCGGGCCACGCCGAGGGCGCCGGGCGCCCTGCCATCCCCCGCCCTGATCCTGAAAGGGCAGGGGGACCCCTTGACCTCACCGCGCGGCCAGCAGGCCTCGGGAGGCCGCGTTCCCCACCCCCAGACTCGGGGCACCAGGTGGTCACCGGAGCAGAGCGCGCGGGCGGGGCGGGCCGGGCCGCGGGGACGGGGGGACGGTGGGGGGGTGGCCGGCTCCAGCTGGCGGCCGTGCGGAGCAATGCGGAGCGCGCGCGCGTGCGGCGGGGGCGTGCCCGGGTGCAGATGCCCCGGGGGCGCGGCTGCCGAGAGCCGCGCGGAGCCCGCACAGGCCCGGGGCAGGGCGCGCAGGGGTTAAGGCTGCGCGGCCGCGTGGGGGAGGGTCAGCCGCGCGCCCCGCCCCGCCCTCTCGCCGGCCCACGGCTCCGGGCGGCGCGGCTACCCCATGCCCTTATAAGGGCGGCCGTCGCCGGGGCAACGAGCGCCCGCCCCCGGCCGCGCCGCGCGCCCCCGCCCCGCCCCCGCCGGCGCCGATGGAACGCTGGTGTCAGGCCGGCCGCAGCGCGGGGCCGGCGGCGAGCGCCAGGGCGAGGCCGAGGCTCGGGCCCAGGCGCAGGCCCAGGCCGGCCGCGCGCGCGCTCGGCGGGGAGGGGAGCCGGGGCAGGCTGCGGGCCGCACTCCCCACTCGGCTCTGTCGCCCGGACCTCCGCGACTGCGGCCGGCCGCGCGCGGCGCCCGGGGCGCCCGGGACTCCCGGGCTGCGGCGCGCGCCCCCGCCGCCCCTCCCCCCCCGCCGCTCAACTTGCGGCCAAAGTTTCCCCCCGGGCTCGGGGGCGCGCGCGCGCCCTCGGACGGCGAGCTGCTAAGTTGGCCTGGGCGGCGGGGCCGGACCATGGCCCGCGCGTCCCCACCGGGTCCCCAGGACTCCGGACCACGGGACCCGGGCGCCCCAGACCCGCGCCTCTAGCGCGCCCCCGCCGGCCGCGGGCACGCGTGGGAAAGTTGGCCTGGAACCGGCCCGACCAGTTCCTGCCGGGCGCGCGGACCGGCCGCAGGAAGTTGCCGAAAAACTTTTTTCGGGGGGTGCGACCCGAGCCCCCCGAGCGCACGGGCTGCATGCGCGCGGGGTAGCCGGGTCCCCCTCGGGTCGCCAGGCGTGCCCGGAGGGGACGGACTCGCCCCGGGGCGCCCCGGCCCCGCCGTCCCTGGGGCTATGGCCATGGTGACCAGTGGCTGGGGCGGCCCCGGCGGCGGCGACACGAACGGCGTGGACAAGGCCGGCGGGAGCTACCCACGCGCCACCGAGGACGACTCGGCGTCGCCTCCCGGGGTGGCCAGCGACGCGGAGCCGGGCGACGAGGAGCGCCCAGGGCTGCAGGTGGACTGCGTGGTGTGCGGGGACAAGTCCAGCGGCAAGCACTACGGAGTGTTCACCTGCGAGGGCTGCAAGAGTTTCTTCAAGCGCAGCATCCGCCGCAACCTGAGCTACACCTGCCGGTGAGCCCCACGCGCGGCCACCGGGCCGGCCAGGACCTGCTCGGTCACCTTGGGCCTGGCGCTGACCTTCCCCACACCCGTATCCCCGCCCAGGCCACGGGCACGGCTTCGGCCGTGATCGGGTATACAGTTGGCGATGCATGAGTGCAGTCACCCCCCCCCCGCCCCCGCAGGTGGTCATTGCTCCTCTCTTGCTCTGGAGAGCTGGCTCTGCCGCGCGGGGAGGGCTCGTGGGTGATGTCAGGAGTGGGGACCCCCTTTGCAGCCCCCGGGGCTCCCCTTCTCGTGGGGGCCGTCACGCGTGGTGCCCCGCGGGAATCAGACGTGCAAGTCGCGTCGCGGGGCTGGCGGCGTCCAGGGGCCATTGTCTGCGGCCGCGCGGATCGATCCGGCGCGCCCTTGGGTCAAATATCACTTCCAAAGTCGCCCCGGCACGGGCAGCTGGAGGGACGCCCGGGTGGCTGGGGATGGCTGCCCTCGCCGGCGGCGGGGGGCTGCTGAACATGGGGACCTGGGCCTGTCCATCAGAGGGGCACCCCCTGGGCTCTGGGTCACCGGAAGCCGCCGCCGGAGGGCCAGCAAGGCCACCGGAATTGACCGCACCCCCCACTCTGGGGCTGGTGCAGCCTTGGGGCTCCCGGACGATCCTTTAAACTTTGGGGCCGCTCTAGGAGTGAGAGGCCCGTGGGAGATGCCGACCCCTCTTCGGGGCCCAGCAGGGCGTGGCCTTGCTTACTGGCAGCCGCCGGGGACAGAAAGTCCCTTGGAGAAGAGGTTGGGTGCTCAGGCCAGGGCTCTGCACCCCCAGGACTCTGCAGGGCCTGAAAGCAGGGCAGACAGCCCTGTTTCCCAGGTACTCAGAGCTGACCCCAGAGAAGCTGTAGGCTGTCCCGGGTCAGCGTAAGGGTCCTGGCCCCAAGGCTTAGCAAGTGGAGCTGTGGGCGCTGGGATGTGCAGTTGGTGGGAGGAGTTGGTGGAACACGGAGTTGGGTTTTGTTTTGTCTTTCCCCCAGAGGTTACTGGCTGATGGCGGGTCAGGGGGACTGTCACCGTGTTAGAGTTTGGACTTAGTGAGGACCTGCTTTGCTCCCCTCCTCCAGCTGTAACTGGGCCACCAGACTTTGGCCTCATTCTTGTGTCTAGAAGGAGTTGCTAGGTTTGGCTGGGTCTTTGGGGAGAATAGAGGGGGTTGGGGGAGGTTCGGGTCCCACCTGCTCTCTGGGTTCCTTAGGACCTACCTTGTGTGACCTTGTGTGGCCAGTGACCCTCTATGGACCTGAGTGGGCCAGCAGCTGTTTGGAGGGGGCCATCAGGAAATGGCCTCAAAGCCCTGGCAGGCAGAGGAGGAAACCCAGATGAGGGTTTAGTGGCTGGCACTGTCAGGTGAGCCCACCCAGGCCCAGCCAGCAAGTGGGGGCGACATTCTGGGCTGAGAGCAGCAGGGAGCCTGACAGTTGTGTGATCAGGGTCTGCTCAGATCCGGTTGGGAAGATGGCCAATATGTGTCACACTCAGGAGGCTGGAGCAGGAGGATGACTTGAGCCCAGGAGTCTGAGGGCAGCCTGAACAGCATAGTGAGGGGCCAGTGCTCCTCCCCGCCCCCATCCCAAACAACAAAGATACAAAGCAAGGACAGCAACTGGAACTAGGCCATGCCTTTGGGAAAAGCATACACACTTTAGGTGCGGTAGCTGGAAGAACTTACTATGTTTTGTGGGTTTTAATCTGTCCCAAGCATGCAGTTGGAAAGGCAAGACAGAGGCCTTCCCTGAGCAGACCTGCTCACCCACCCAGGGCCTGGCCAGTTCCGCCTGGCCGCCCTGATCCTCCACCACCCGCCTGGCTGCTGGCTTTGTTCTGGCCGTGCCTGAGTTCTCTCTGCCCCAGCTGGGCCCCTTCCTGGGGCCTTTAGAAGCCACAGGGTATGGACTCTCCTAACCCTGGCCAGAGCACCCCAGCTGGGGCTGGAGGCTGTCCCTGGAGCCCCCCAGTGCCCCTCTGCTCCGTGTCCCTGTATAGCACATCAGCGGGTGTCTGGTACAGGATCAGGCTGCGGGAGAAGCCAGTGCCCAGCTCTGGGCTTGATTTCTTCCTCGAATTTCTACTCTGTCTGGATGCTCCTGGGTGCCCAGATTGGGTATGGCAAGGCATTCTCCAAGGGCTGACCCGAGGAAGAATCCTGGGCTTATGGAGAAACTCAGAGGAGAAAAAGCTCTGTCGCTCATTCTTTTTTTCTTAAATGATTTATTTTTATTTTATGTGCATTGGTGTTTTGCCTGCATGCATGTCTGTGTGAGGGTGTCAGATCTTAGAGTTACAGACGGTTGTGAGCTGCCATGTGGGTGCTGGGAATTGAACCCTGGTCCTCTGGAAGAGCAGCTTAACCGTTGAGCCATCTCGCCAGCCTCTCACTCATTCATTCTTGTCACAGGCTGTAATGCTGGGGCCACACATTGCTGACTCCATTACAGCTGCCTCTTGGCCTAGTGGTGACCTGGGAAAAGGAAAAAGATTCCTTCTCCATCCTTTTGAGTTTCAAATCTGATTCACCTTGACCTCTGGCAGAAAAGGATTCTCCACTTCTGTGCTCTTGGGGACCTTTTATTCAGACAGACTTCAACACCCATTGCAATCGATTCCTACACCATGCCTTTGGGCTACCATCAGTCTAGGGAGCAGCAACTGGTGTCTCTCAAGGGTTCACAGGCACAGAGGATGTGGGTGTCACTGGGAACCCTGGCCTCTGTCTCCAGGTCTAACCGAGACTGTCAGATTGACCAGCACCACCGGAACCAGTGTCAGTACTGCCGCCTAAAGAAGTGTTTCCGGGTGGGCATGCGCAAGGAGGGTGAGTAGCCGTGGGGTGTGGCCACAGCTGGGCTCTTTCCCCAGGCTCTACTGACCTCTGACCTCAGGTCAGCCTTTCCCTTAGTGACCTCCTTCTCCCTTTCCCAACTAGGATTTTTTTTTTTTTTTTTTTTTTTTTTTTTTTTTTTTTTGGTTTTTCGAGACAGGGTTTCTCTGTGTAGCTTTGGAGCCTGTCCTGGAACTCACTCTGTAGACCAGGCTGGCCTCAAACTCACAGAGATCCGCCTGGCTCTGCCTCCCGAGTGCTGGGATTAAAGGTGTGCGCCACCACCGCCAGGCACAAAAAAAAAAAATCAGTTATTTTTTGTTTTTTTGTTTTGCTTTTTTTTTTTTTTTTTGTCATAGCTGAGGACCGAACCTAGGGCCTTGTGCTTGCTAGGCAAGCGCTCTACCACTGAGCTAAATCCCAGCCCCCCCAACTAGGATTTTTATTTTTTTAATTTGTTTGCTCTGCTCTGTATGTTTGCTGAAGGCAGGACTCAGGCAGATTACAGCGAAAGGCAGCCTGAGGGCAGCCCAACTTCCTGTCCCTGCCCTGGGGGCCTGGGTGGACAGACACACTGGACACCTGGGCCTCAGATTCTGTCAGGTCCCTCTAGAATTTAGGTGCAACCCAGGGGCAGCCACACAGAGCCCTGAGGGTTGGGAGCCTGGGCTGGGAGGGCAGGGGAGGCTCTGGAGCAGGCCAGGGTAGCATGTCACCTGTTGCTTGCTTTGACATTGGTCACTTTCTTGCGCGGCTTCTGAGGATCTGAGTACAGCCACTGTTTAAGGCCTGCTTTAGACTGGAGAGTCGGGCATAGTGGCCCAGACTTGTCATCCCAGTACGTACGAGGCTGAGGCAGGAGGATCTCCAGTTTGAAGTCAACTTGGGCTACATAGCAAAACTTGGCTAGAAAAAAATGACAATCCACACACAATGAAAACACCAGCCTTAGTTGATGGCTCGCAGTCCCTCTAAGTTTGACGGTGGCTCCTGCCCCTTGCCCAGCCTGGATTTCTGTCCTACCTTGTCTGTTAGATGGAAAGTCCTGATAGGACTCTAATCAGAGCCCGTGATCTCCAACCTGTCACCAGGACCCCTGCTCCCAGTTCCTTCCTGCCTCGGGGCCTTTGCACAGCTGTTCCTTCCAAATGTGGGCCTGGCCCCTCCCTCCTGCCCTTAGAGTTAGTTCCTCAGGGTCACCAGCTTATGTCTACCTTGCTCTGAAACTGACACCCCTTCACCCAAACATCTCCAGGCCTGCTCCAGGTTCTGGCACACACAGTAGGTGTTTAATAAATGGCTCTTGGCTGGACTTACCAACCACCCAGCCCTTCACACCTGACAGGCACTGTTAGAAGCAAAGTCGTGTAGATTCGCATACACGTAGCTTAGTGATCTGCTGCATTGGACATTTGAGGACACCGAGGCACAGGGAACAGATGGGTGCTGGGATTTGAACTCCAGCAGTCTAGACTGGAGGAAGAAGACAAGGGCAGGGGAGGAGTGGGATTTTGAGGCTTAGAACATCAGGGCAGAGGCCCCAGAGGGCTGGAGAGGGAGCAGTGGTGAGGGCGGGTCTGCATTTTGTGAGCGAAAGGAGCCCCCAAGAGCCGAGGGAGAACTGGGGGTCTTGCCCAGCTACAGCTGTTCCACAGGAGGCTGGGAGACTCCCCGTGCCTGATGCCTGTGCTGGGACCCCTCCTGTGCCCCCTGCATCCCTGGCTCTGGCTCCAGCTGGATTGACCTGGAGTTCACCCACCAGGGAGACAGGTGTCGGCTCATTAAAGCACACTCGTTAGCAGCCTCCTGGCTCCATGCCCAGGCTGCCTTCTCCCTGCTAAAATACCTGTGCCCCTCCGTGCCTCAGTTTCCTTTCCTCCCCGTCCGTGATGAGGACTCAGATAAGCATTGGATTCTCTTTTCAGTGACTTTTTGAAACAGGGTCTCGTGTATCCCAGGCTGGCCTCAAAATTATTTTGTACTGAGGCCGGCCTTGAACTCCTGACCTTCCTGCCTCCATACTCCAGGGCTGGGATGACTGGTATGCACCACCATGAGCAAAGGTAACAATGGCAGCCACTGCCCATGGGGACCACAACCATGCCACTATGGCGATGTGGTCCCACGGGGGAGTTGTGAGTGGTGGGAGAGGCCAGGAACAGCTCCAGTCCCCGGTGCTTGACCGATGTGGCCGCCTCGGTGCAGGGGGAGGGTGTCCGCCGGGTGGAGATCCTGGGGATGGGCGCCCACGTGAGCAGGCAGGGCCCTAGTGGCCCGCGCGTGCCTGGCCCCCTGAGCTGCCACGCGGGGTGGGGGTGGCCCTCCCGCACCGACGCCTGACGCCGCCCTGTCTCCGCAGCCGTGCAGCGCGGCCGAATCCCGCACGCGCTCCCGGGTCCCGCGGCCTGCAGTCCCCCGGGCGCGGCGGGCGTCGAGCCGTTCGCGGGGCCGCCGGTGTCCGAGCTGATCGCGCAACTGCTGCGCGCCGAGCCCTACCCCGCGGCCGGGCGCTTCGGCGGCGGCGGCGCCGTGCTGGGCATCGACAACGTGTGCGAGCTGGCGGCGCGCCTGCTGTTCAGCACGGTCGAGTGGGCCCGCCACGCGCCCTTCTTCCCCGAGCTACCGGCCGCCGACCAGGTGGCGCTGCTGCGGCTCAGCTGGAGCGAGTTGTTCGTGCTGAACGCGGCGCAGGCGGCGCTGCCGCTGCACACAGCGCCGCTTCTGGCCGCCGCGGGGCTGCACGCCGCGCCCATGGCTGCCGAGCGCGCAGTGGCCTTCATGGACCAGGTGCGCGCCTTCCAGGAGCAGGTGGACAAGCTGGGCCGCCTGCAGGTGGACGCCGCCGAGTACGGCTGCCTCAAGGCCATCGCGCTCTTCACGCCTGGTGAGCCCGCCCCGCCTGCCCACGTCCCCGCCAGGCCACGCCCCAAACCGGCTCCTTGCTCCTGGGGCGCATGCCCTGGCACAAACCAGGCTCCCAAACTGACCACGCCCCTAGCCCGGAGGTCGTGCGCACACACCCGAAGCCCCAGGACGTGCTCTTCCCTCTCAAGTAACGTAACAACCTGGGCCAGTCCCCGGCCAGGCTGAGAGGTCACTGCCTCAGGTCACACCCTTTTGACAGGTGACATCCCTGCATCTGCCCAGCCACTCCTTGACCTAACACTGCCACAGGCCTCACCCCAAGTCTCTTACACTGCTCCAGGCCATGCTGCGGGTCCTAGCCCTGATTTGGCCCCATCTTGCCCCCAGCTTACCCAGACAGTACGCCACCGGACTCTGAAACATTCTGGAAGCTATAGCACGGCCAGACTCCAGGCCACACCCCGGACTACCCCCTGGGTTCCGGCATCTGTTCTGGGGGCACGCCCCTTGGTTGGAGGACAGAGATGATGACCATTCTTGCCCGGGCAGGCAGGAGTTGGGCTCTACCCCAGGCCACACCTCAAGGGCTACTCACTCCGGCATGCCTTTGCCATGATGAGGAGGGATGGAGGGTCATGTAGGCCGTGCTCTTTAGAGATCCCGAGATGGAACCTGTAACTCTGGTCCCCAGGACCTCATCCAAATGCTTGGTGGCGTACTGCTGGCCTGTCATCTCGGCCTTTCGGTGGGCTGTGGCAAGAGAGACTAGTGAGTTCCAGGACTGCAGAGCCAGATACCGTGTCATCCCCACCTGAAAAAACTTTAAAAGGGATGTCCTGGCCCTGCTCTTTAGGTGGGCGTGGCTTAGGAAGATTGGGTTGGAGGCCCCTCCCACAAAGAGGCAGCTCAGTAGTGCCCCACCTTTAGTGCGGGACTGACCCGCTCTCAGTAACCCCCTTAGTACCCTCCACGGCTCAGAGGGTTCTGCACCTCGGTTCTGCACAGCTTGCCCGGTGGACACTGGCTTAGATATTCTCATTCGTGTCCTGGGTCCCACCTCTGCTTCCTCCATGGGCACCCCTACCCTCCTGTAGGCCTCCCGTAGACTTGTCTCTTCTTCCTGCAGATGCTTGTGGCCTTTCTGACCCAGCCCATGTGGAGAGCCTGCAGGAGAAGGCACAGGTGGCCCTCACCGAGTATGTGCGTGCCCAGTACCCATCGCAGCCCCAGCGCTTTGGGCGCCTGCTGCTGCGGCTGCCAGCCTTGCGTGCTGTGCCAGCATCCCTCATCTCCCAGCTTTTCTTCATGCGCCTGGTTGGCAAGACACCGATCGAGACGCTCATCCGAGACATGCTACTATCAGGGAGCACCTTCAACTGGCCCTACGGCTCGGGCTAGTGAGGGACACCCTCCACGACACCAGGATGCTGGGACCTTGCAGGGGCCCTGGGGTCAGGGCCCCAGCTTTTCTCCTAAGACTGATTCTTTTTTAAAAGACTGTGAAATGTTTGTCTGTTTTGTTTTTTAATTAATCTTGAAACCAAAAAGAATTTGCTCTCCCAGGCCTCAGCCTTGTCCTCCTGGCAGCCCCTGGTCAGAGAGGCTGAGGTCTGGAGCCAGTGTGCTGGTGACCCTGCTGTGACAGGTATGGGGCTGGTATCTGGAAGGGCCGCTGCAGCTGGGATACATGGCCCATGATGGGCACTCTGAGATGATGAAACCATGGCCAATAATAAAGATATTCCCCTACTTGCCCAGTCTACCTTTCCTTCTGCCATGCTGGGGAAGTAACCCCAGGGTCTAACCTGTACTCAGCAGGCTCCAGTGGAGTGGAAGCCATGTCTCCTGTGGAGAAGTAAGCCCCTGGTAGAAGCTTTCCCAAGACATTTTTGCACTTGCTGGATCAAGCCACACCTGAAACCCTCAGGTGTTTTCAGGGATCAAGCTACTTTTTTATTTTTTTGTTTCTTGAGACAGGGTTCCACTGTGTAGCCCTGGCTGTCCTGGAACTCACTCTGTAGACCAGGCTGGCCTCAAACTCAAGAGATCTGCCTGCCTCTACCTCCCCAATAAAAGCACGCACCACCACACCTGGCTTCAACCTACCTTTTATATTGGGGTCAATTTGAGTTCAATTTCTTCTCTCAAGTAACATGAATCACTTTTTCTAACATTGCCACAAAGAAGTTGGTACAGACTTTGAAATGTGAATTCAAGTTCGTTGATGTGTGGGGATGAGAGTAGCCCAGCAGTGGTGGCACGCACCTTTTATCCCAGCAGGGGCGGAGGCAGGAGGATCTCTGTGAGTTTGAAACCAGCCTGCTCTACAAAATGAGTTCCTGGACAGCCAGAGCTACGCAGAGAAACCTTGTCTCGGGGGGAAAAAAAGTTAGGGACCCACCTTCAGGGTGGGATTGAGCTCCAGCTCTATGCTTAGCATGCCCAAGGCCTTGTGTTCAATCCCCACCTGAGCTACTTTTCCTACAAGACCCCACACATGTGGCCCCTCCTGTTGGAAGACACCTGGGGCTTGCTGGTTTTGAACTGCCACCTCTCTAGGACCAGGGTGTAACTGACTGACTGTGTGGCCAGAACTGGACTCCTGGCCTGGAAGTGGCCTGGCTTTTTGATCCTCTATGGCTCCGGGGATTAGCGTCTCAGACAACACACACAGCCTAGTGTCTGTGCAACATCACTCTAAACTCCACCAAGGCCAGCTAAAGTGAGGACCTGTGCAGTGGAGGCGATCACAGGGTACGTCCTGCACACAGGTCTCCAAACATTGCCCAGGAAGCCTCAGGCAGAGGGCATGTCTTCATAACAATGCTTACATTAGTTTTACATCATGTAGCCCAGGATGTCCCCAACTTACTTACGCCTCTATCTCTGTCCCCCAGGATACTGGAATCTACACAACTCTTGCTCCCATCGGTGGCCTTGGACAAGTCCTTGTCTCTGAACCTCACTTCCTCCCTCCCTGTAAAACGAAGAAATGCTTTTAGGCAGCTGCACACAGCAGAGGTCTAATTACTCCATGTTTATTCTCTGGGATTCTTAATGGGACTTGCTTCCTCTGGAAGCACTGGAGTGTGGTTCCCCATGGGCTGAGAAGCCATCACCATCTCCAGGATACTCAGAAGTACACGGAGTCCTCACTGTCACGCTCCTCTTGGTCATCGAATTTTCGGATCTGGGACTTGAGGTGCCTCAGTTTACCCTTCAGGTAGTGACAGCGAGCCTGCTTATCCAGAAAGCCAGGATCCTGGGGAAACAAGAGCTGGGGAAGTCCTCTTGCCACTCTAACCTGAGGTCCTCAAGGTGTTCAACTCTCTTTTTTTAAAATAAACCCCATACACGGTCCCAGTTTCAGGACAGGACCAGAGGCCCCAGACCCAGGAGTCTCTACTCACCGCCCGCTTCTTCTCAAACTCTCTCCAGACACGAGCTGCTACGTTAGCCTCCTTCTGGAAGGGCGAGGTGGGGAAGGGGCTCAGAAGGGCGGGGAAGGGCCTGCGTGGCTGTGGTGGCAGTGCCCACCTGGTAGAGGGAGCACAGTCGCGGGGAGCTGGGGACACTAAGGACCAGGGGCTGACCTGGCTCCGCGGCGGGGGCAGTGACCTCAGCAGGGCCTCCAGCTGCCGGAGCTTGGCCTGCGTGGCCCCCACCTCGCGCTGGAGCTCCGAGAACTCCCCGTGCTGGTCCTCAAACACAGCGGCATAGCGGCTCCGATCCCTCCTGCTGCTCACTGGCGGGTACTTACTACCAGATTGGAAAAGGGGTCAGTGTGAGTGGGAGGAACTCTGTCTTTCCACTCCATCATATGAGGCAATTGGCTTTTCTTTGCCCATTCTGGGACCCCCAACTAATGCCCCCATTTCCTAACTCGGTACTGGTCCTTCCTAGTTCCCAGGCATTAAAATGCACGGAGGGACCACGAGCGTGGTGACTCAGGAGGCTGAGGCAGGAGGTTCATGACTTTTAAGAGGCTAGCCTGGGCTACAAGGCCAGACCCCCGGGTTTACAAAAAGCCACAATGGGGCACTCACAGCTCATAGTCAGGCACTGGGTTGGGACAGGGTCCCAGAGCTTTGGGGGGTTTCTCTTCGTGCAGTGGGACCCGGGGGCGTAACTCGTCCTCAAACACGATCTTCCGGGGCCTCCTGCGGAGGCCGCCAGACCCCGGCTGGCACTGCGGACGGTGAACGTGGGACTCCGGGCTTCCAGACACCAGCGTCTGCACAGCAGCAAGGTCTCGGTTAAGATGTCAGGAAGGGGGTTCTCCCCACGTAGGGGCTCCCACACGGGCACTCACCCGGGGCTTGGGGCCGGCTGGGCGGGGCTGCGGGCGCTCCCGGGCGGGCATGCGCGGGGCCGCGGCGCTCGGGCGCCCCCCGACGGCGGGGCGCGAACTGCAAGCCGCGTTGGGGCCGGAGCGCCTGGACCCGGGTCTGCAGGCGGCCGGGGGACCCCGCCTGGGGGCGGGGCCTGCGTGTATTTGCATACGCGAGCGCGGTTGGCTGGCCGCGCAACCCAGACTCCGCCCCTTGGCCGCGGACCCCGGAAGGGGGCGCTGAAGGGGCACCGAGGCGTCACCAAGCCTTCATTTGCATGAAGGCACGGGGTTGGCTGGCCGCGCAGCGCCGGCCCCGCCCCCGGCTCTGAAGCCGGAAGGGCGCGATGCAGCGGATCCCCGGCGTCGCGGCGACCCCGGACCGGTCGAAGCGACCCCCGCGCCTACCGCCGCAGCCCACGGTCACGTCCCCGCGGAATTCCCACCTCCGCCCGCCTGTCGGTCATTCGGGTCGTCCCGCTCAGTGTCACCTGTCCCAGAGCCGCGGATCCGCGCCTGGCTCCGCTGCCGGGAACGCAGCTGTGCAGGAGCTGCCTGCGGACCCGCTGTCCGGGCACCCGGCCGCCGGGGCGGGGCTAAGATAGGTGGGCGGGGCCTGTGCAATGTTGACACCGGGCTTGAATCTTCTCTCTAGGGTCGCTGTCTGAGTCTGTTAACTTTCCCAAATCTTTTGTTTAAAAAAAACAAAACAAAACAGTTTTTTGTTTTTGTTTTTAGTAATTGTATTAAAAAATACCTTTGTGGTTGTGTGCATACGCAGAGGCCAGCTGAGGTTATTGCTTCCCCATCTTATTTTTTTCCCTTTTGGCTAGGTTGGCTGGCTGGCCGGGAGCTCCAGGTAGACCTGCCTGTCTCTCTACTCCTAGCAATGGAATCATACCATCCCTGGCATTTTAGAAGTGTACTGAGGATTTGAATATAGGTCTGCATACTTGGGCAACAAGCACTTTTACAATGAGTCATTGCCTCTTCGCCTAAAAAAAAAATTTAGGCTTTTATGAAGTTTATTAGGTGTGTGTGTGCATGGGAGTGCAGCTGCCCAGAGGCCACGGTGTCAGGTTCCCTGGAGCTGGAGTTACAGTAATTATATTTATTATTAAATAGGTTTTGATTTGCCTGTTCCCCCTTATTCTTGCATTTTATTTGTGTGTTCTGGAGTGGAAGGTTGTCAGGTCTTTTGGCAAGTGCTTTCACCAGCTGAACCGTCTAATAAGCTTTTCTTCTGCTGTTTTGGAGGACAGAGTCGGGGTCTCACTATGTTGGCCCCATCAGGATAGAAAGTGTGCTGGCCGACACCACCCTGCAGCCCTCGCTCCCCTCCACTAGAACTGACGGTGTGAGCTGGCAGCGAGCTTTATTTCAGCCTGGGCATGATTCGGATGAACAAGATCATGCTGATGAAGACGAAGCACACGATGATGAGCATGGCCCACAGCAGCCAGTTCACAGACTTCTGCGCATGCTGCTCCAGGCGCTCTGACTCCATCTTCAGCTTCTCCAGGTTCTGGTCGGCCACCTTGAGAGAGTGTGACAGGGTCTGTGGGAGAAGGGGGCTGTCAGCAGGACTGAGACCATGCATGACCTCTCTTGGGTGGCCCATGCTCCTGGCCCTAGCTGATGCTGTGCCCTCTGCTGCGTATGCCTCAGCCACCCCTCCTTGGACTTCACCAAACTCGTGCTGAACCTGCAGAGCACCAGTCATAACGCCCCTCTGCTGCGGAGCTGCAGTGTTCCCACACCTGGTTGTCCTTCTTGATGACACTCTGGGCGGCTAGTGTGTTGGTCTTGAGGCTGCGTGCCAGGCCTAGCATCTCCTCTGCCAGCTTTTCCTGGAGGCCCTGGTGCCTCTGGAGGACGAGGTCAAGCTCGGACGCTGAATGCTTCTCATCTGCAGGTCTGGGCCCCTTTGCTCTGCTGACCCCACATGTAGTGGGTACCCAGGAGTGACAGGTGGAGATACAGACACCCAAATGGTGCCTTCCCAAGGATCCCAGGGCCCATGGCATCACCCTCAGTTCTGCCTGGGGCTCAGTTTCCCCTGCTTTTTTACATTCCAGGAACAGCAGCCCCAGAAAGGACTCCCAGTGGGCAGTTAGATCCTTGTAGCAGCACCTCAGGGCCCAGCTTCATCCAGCCCCCTCCCGTTCCCCACCACTCAATGGCTAAGATAGATACTCACATGCGCTTCCTCACGTCCACCTCAAGCTCTGGAAGCAAAGGAGGCCAAGGACGAAGGTTGGTTGCCTGTTCTGCCTGGGAACTACTGTCCACTGGACTCATCACACTGGAAAGCCCTAGGCAGAGCACCTCTGTACCTTCCTATCCCCAAGGTCCCAGGTCCCTCAGTGGCCTAGCACTGCGCTGGGGTGCTGTCTCTCCTGAGGACACCTTCTCTTTCTCAGGCATGACTCAATTGACCCTGGGTTACCCTCTTCCAAGGCTGGGGAAGATCAAGGGAGCCAGGCAGGCACAAGGACTGTGGGGCAGTAAGGACAGTCAAGTCCTGCCTGCCATGACTCACCTCCAGGTGATTCCTGTGGGGAGAAGAGAGGCATCAGGCCATGTACTTTGATGTCTTCTTAAATCTCTCTCTGCCTAGGGATGACCCACGGAAAGTGCTCTGAAGGACATTCCTTATTCTGCTGCAAACAAATTCTGATGGGGGGCAACTCTGGGGCCCAACCAGACAGACATGGTCCATGGTCCATTTTCTTGTTGTTGTATTTTCTTTTGTTCGTTTTTGAGACAGGGTGTCTCTGTGTAGCCCTGCTGTCCTGGAACTCACTTGGTAGCCCAGGCTGGCCTCGAACTCACAGAGATCCTCCTGCCTCTGCGTCCCGAGTGCAGGGGTTAAAGGCATGCACCACCGCCATCATCTACTCCTGCCAGAAACCAAATTCCTGTGCCTTTAGCAATGTCTTGAGCACTACTTTCTCTGGGGAAGCCTTGTCTGTGGGCCCTCTTGGGTTTCTGGTACTGTGTTCAATCTCTGTCCCTGTACAGACTCTATTGCTGTCCCAAGGACAAGGGAGGAATCCTACCAGGCCCAGCAGCTCACTCCGCATCTCACTGGTGTACCGTGCCCGGGACTGCAAATGTACGGTCTTGGTGGCGGGCACCCGTTCCCTGGCTGTGGTGGGCACGCGGCCAGGGGCCAGGAACTGGTTAGCTAGAGCCTTCTCAGAGGAGGAGGTCTGGGGAACATGGGAAGGGGAAGATGAATCACTGGAGGGCTGTGTCCAGGCCCTGGGGGCTGTGGGGCCCGAGAGAGGCCCGGGGGTGGAGGGCAGGCTCACCAGCTTCTCAGCCTGCAGCATGCCCTTCAGAAAGTCCACCTTGCGCGAGTACTCGATGATGACTTCAGAGGCGGGTTTGCTGAAAGGCAGCAAGAGGAAGTCAACCCGCCTGTCGCAGCGTGGAGGGGGTGGCTCAGGGTCCCACACTCACCTTGCTTGGATTTTCAGGGCCTGCAGCATGTCTTCCAGGGCACCCACATACTGGGAGGAAAGGTAGGTGTCAGCCAGGGGGCCGCAAAGAGTGCTTGCAGAAGTCAGCCCAGAAAGGGGGTGTGGCCGGGAGGGCGGAGCCACTGCCGGGGTGGGGCTTAGGAGCGATTACGCGTGCAGAGGGCGTGGCCTGTGGCTGGGGTGAGATCAGGAAGAGGAACCGGGGCGGGGCGCTGGGCACCAAGGGGCGGAGCCGCACTTGACGTGGCGGCGCCAACCGGAAGTGGCGTGGCCGGTGGGTCGGAACATCTGCCCCTAGGGCCCGAGCCCTCTGCGGCGGCGTGGGAGTCCCTCACCTTCTCCAGACGCCACTCATTCGGTTCCCGCCTTTCTGCTGCCATCGACTCGCAGCGGCACAGCAACCGCACCAGGTTCAACTCCAGCCGCGACGTCGCCAGCGGGCGGTGACCGGCCCCTTCCGCCTGCGCCATCTTAGGAAAGGGCGGAAGTGCCTGCGAGGAAGCTTTTTTTTTTTGGTCGATCGTCCCGCCCCTCCGAGGTCCGCCCTGCTAGGCTTGGAGCGGAAGTAGAGTTTTGTTTCAAGCCTCGGCGCCGTGCCGTCCGTGTTTGTCCAAGGACGAATCGCTTTCTTCCCAAGAGAGCATCTTCTTAAAACTGTAGTTCTGTGGTTTGGTCTTCTTTCTTGTTTTGAAGCAGAATCTCTCTGTAGCCTAGATGCGCCCGGGGCCGCCGATCACGTCCAGGGAGCATTGGTCGGCAGCACCGGAAGGGTCGGTCTTCAGCTTCGGACCCACGCGCAACGCTCCCCGGGTCGCCGCGTGCCGGGTCGCCGCGTGCCGGGTCGCCGCGTGCCGCTTGCTCAGCGCGCGTTTTCCCTCTGAGCGCTCCGCAGACTGGGCGCGGAGCCTCGGCCTGGGGCCTCCCCCGACCCTGGCTCGACGACATTCCGGGGAGCTTCCGTGGGACGGACCGGCGAGTTCCCAGCCCTGGCCGCCCGCCTCCCGAGCTCTGACCCGAATCGTTACGGTCCATTTTATGAAACTAGAGCTCGCCAGCGAATCAGACGATCAGGAGGCCCTTGTCTCTCCTAGCTAACACAATACTAGTTCATCTTGTGTTGAACTTTGCCACGTGATTTTGCCCACGGAGGATGGAGAATTCAGAGTGGAGACTGTGCTAGATAGCAGGAAGATTATAGAATCCCTGAAGAACTTTCAAGGTACAATGAGGAAGCCAGGGGACAGGGTCTGCCATGGGGCTTATAAAAAGCCTTGCATTTCTGCCTTTTCTAAGGTGAGTGATCCTCCCTACCCTATACCCTACCCCCACCTTCGACTTTGCAAGGTCAAAAATTAAGTTGAATCTTTTTTTTTTTTTTTTAATTTGCATGGGTGTTTTGCCTGCATGTATGTCTGTGTGAGGGTGTCAGATCTTGGAGTTACAGATAACTGTTAGCTGCCATGTGGGTGCTGGGAATTGAACCTGGTACCTCTGGAAGATCCATCAGTGCTCTCAAGTGCCGAGCCATCTCTCCAGCCCCATCCAGCACTCGTAATATGAAGTGAGGATTGTTGTCTCATACTCCCCAGCTCTGGTCTTCTTAACTCTGTTGGGAAAGCATCTGCTACATCTCTCTGCCTTAAGGGGACAGGACCCAAGTCCGGGCTAAGGCAGATCTGGATCTCATCCAATACTCAGCATCCTATAGGAATCCAGTGTCAATCTGTGTGTGTGTCTATATATGTTGAGCACTCATATTTACATGGAGGACTGTACCCTGTGGAGATCAGAGGGCAACCTCAGTGTCATCCCTCTCCGATCTCCCCATCTCTCTCGACAGGGTCTCACTAGACCAGGCTGGCCTTGAACAGAGATCTGCCTATTTCTGCCTCCCAAGTGCTGGGATTAAAAACGTGCCACAGCAGGCCTGAGCTTGAGCTACACTCTCTTTGGCCTGGAACTCCTCAAGCAGGCTGGACTGGCCCACTGGTGCAGCCTTGGAGATCCACTTGTTTTCTCCCCGGCACCGGGATTACAAGCCAGTTTTCAATGTTTTGGGTTTTTATTTTATTTAAATGTTGTGTATGTGTGTGGGTCTATGTGCATGTAAGGACTCATGGATGTAAGTGCAGATGCCCATGGAGACCAGAAGTGGACATTGGATCATCTGGAGCTGGAATTCAGGTGGTTGTAAGCCGCCTAAAGTGAGTGCCGAGATTGGAGTCAGGTCCTCTACAATAGCAGTATACGCTCTTAACCCCTGAGCATCCCTCCAGCCCCTCACATGACTTCCGAGAGGGAGAAGAGTAAGGCAAAGCATCTCAGGCCTGAGCAGGTTTCTAAAGAGATGCCGGGCTGGGTAAATGGCTCTCACAAGAGGACCTGAGTTCAGTACCCATGTCAGGTAGCTCAGTTTCCTGCAACTCCAGCTCCAGGGGCTCTCCTGACCTCTTCAGGGACCTGCCTTCACATACACATACCCACATACAGACACACAATTAAAACATATACATTTTAAACTGGGCAGGGTGGCACAGGCCTTTAATCTCAGCACTTGGGAGGCAGAGGCAGGTGGATCTTTGAGTTCATGGGCCAGTCTGGTCTACACAGTGAGTGCCAGGACCACACACAGAAACCCTGTCTCAAAAACCATTTTTATCTATAGTCAAATATGAATGCATAAATATATATTTATATCTTTAAAAAATGGTATTGGGCCCCCTGGCACTGGAGTTAGGTGGCTGTGAGGGCCATGTGGTGCTGGTACCTGAGCCTGGGTCCTCTGAAAGAACAGTAAGCATTCTTAAACTTCTGAGCCAGTCTTTTTGGAGACAGAGCCTCACTGTGCAGCCCTGATTGGCCGCCAGCTCAGACCCTCAGCTGGGGTTAAAGGCCTGAGCCACATCAGCACCTGCACACTTTGTGACCACCACTCGACAGATGCCTTTCCTTTCTGAGGTGGGATGACCACATTTTGCTCTTCCATTCCTCTGTTGGTGTGACCTGCATGGCTTTGGGACTGACCTGCCCAGGTGATATGGGAAGAAGAAACAGACACATACAGACAGAGCATCGGGTGGGGTGCTCTGAATTTTAGGATTTTGGGGGTTTTTTGTTTGTTTGTTCATTTGTTTTGTTTTGTTTTTTTGAGACAGGGTTTCTCTGTGTAGCTTTGCGCCTTTCCTGGAACTGACTTGGTAGCCTAGTCTGGCCTTGAACTCACAGAGATCTGCCTGCCTCTGCCTCCTGAGTGCTGGGATTAAAGGCATGCGCCACCACCACCACCCGGCTTTAGGATTATTTATTTGTGTGCACAGATGGAGGTCAGAGGACCTGGAGTTGGTTCTCTGCTTCTGCCACGTGTGAGCCCACCAGCCACTGCTCTTGACGGGCCCTCATGAGTACCTCAGCGTGGCACAAAGCCCACCCCTCAGGACACCTGGGTCACTTCAGAACAGACCCTGGAGGACACTGAATCCAGGGTTCACCAAGGCGGGCCTCTGGGGAGTGACTGTGGGTGTGACAGCCCTCCCTCTCCGGCTCTGTGGCTGGGGCAGGTAGAGTGCTGTCAGAACTCTTGGTCCTGTTGAGCTTGCCCTGGATCTGAAACACAAAAATGCTGCACATGCCTTGATGACCACATCTGTCCAAGGAGCTGGGGACATGGCTCAGAGGGTAAAGAGGCTGCCCTGGAAAGGACAAGGGCCTGCGTGCAGGTCCTCATCACTCACATGAAGAGCCATGTGTAGTCTGCAGCCAGACTCCAGACTGCCCTGCCGGGGGCCCTGTCCAATTAGGGCCAAGGATACCTCCAACGGTGGAGGCAGGGGGAATGCCTCAGAGGTTAAGAGTACTGACTTTTCCGCCAGAGGTTCAACTTTGAACACCCTCAATGGTAGTTTACACCCATTCAAAATCCTAGTTCCAGGGAACTGATGCCCTTTTTCTGGCCTCCACAGGCATCAGGCATGCACAGTGGTACACAGGCATATGCAAAGGCAATGGCAACCTTCAGGAGGTCTGGAGAGGGGGAGCTCTCTAGGTGACACTACCCTTCATGTGGGTGGACCAGCAGGAGGAGGTGAGGCAGACAGCTCCCAGAGAGGCTGAGGAGGCTTAGTAAGTCTTGATCGTGGAAGCCTGGCCCTTCGTCCCACTAGATCTCAGCAAGACCAACGGACAGAGCAGATGGACTGTTCAGAGGATTCCTTGCACTGAGCCAGCCCTGGGGGACCAGCTGGGCCTCCAGAGGGGATAGTAGAGGAAGCTCAGCTCCCTCGACTGGACCAAGACTCAGGGACACACCCCAGGCAGTCCTGAAGAACTGGCTTGGAACTGCTTCCAGCTGGCCCCTGAGGCCCACTGTGTGTTGGAGGGGCCTGTCCCAAAAGCAGGCGAGGGTGACACGGGACTCCCAGGGCCACCTCCACCAATGTATCTGCTCAAATGCACCTCGCCCTGAGAACACTCCTGTGCACTTGCCTCAGGGGCCCCTTTTTGTTGGGGGGGGCGTTGTGTGTGCAAGGTTTTGCAATGTGTAGCCTTGGCTGGCTTGAAACTCATGTAGACCAGGCTGGCCTCTATTTGCCTATGCCTCCTGGGTGCTGGGATTACAAGTGGGCACCACTACGTACAGCCCTTTGGTTTTTAATAAATAAAGACTATTTTATAATAAATAAAGACTATAATTTTTTTAAAGGCCAGGTGTAGCGAGTGGTCTGATCCTACAATCTCGACACTGGATGGAACCAGCCAGCCCTGTCAGTCAGGGAGCTCAGGTTCAGAGCTGTCTTCAAAAAGATGAGGTGGGGTTGGGGATTTAGCTCAGTGGTAGAGCGCTTGCCTAGCAAGCACAAGGCCTTGGGTTCGATCCTCAGTTCCAAAAAAAACCAGAAACCAACCAACCAAACAAAAGATGAGGTGGGGAGCTATGGAAGAAGACATCAGTCACATCGACCTCCACACATGTGCACAGAGATAAGTCTAAAGCAATCATTTTAAACTACCAAGAGTAGGCTAGTATTAGCCCTTCCAACACAAAAGCCGGGCGCCAAGCAGCCTTTGCTGGCTGCTGCACTGCTCCCAGGATATACATCCTGACCCAAAAAAATCAAAGCAGGGAGATTTGCTCCATGAGTATCAGCAGGCCTGGGAAGCAGCCCCCCACCCCTTTCCCCACCCCCGCCAAAGGGGCCACAATAGGCCCTACCAGAGAAATATGACCCAGTTCAGTTCATAGTGGGTGGGGCTATCCCTGGGCTGGTGGTCTTAGATTCTATAAGAAAGCAAGCTCTGGTCTACAAAGTGACTTCCAGGACAGCCAGGACTGTCACAGAGAAACACTGTCTCAAACCAAAAAGAAAAAAAAGAAAAAGTTTTAGCCTGGCGGGGTGGCACTCGGGAGGCAGAGGTAGGCGCATCTGTGTGAGTTCCAGGCCAGCCTGGTCTACAGAGCAAGTTCCAGGACAGCCAGAGCTACACAGAAAAACCCTGTCTCAAAAAGAAAACAAAGCAGGCTGAGCAAGCCAGGGGAAGCAAGCCAGTCAGCAGCACCCCTCCATGGCCTCTGCATCAGCTCCTGCCTCCAGGTTCCTGTCCAGCTTGAGTTCCTGTTCTGACTTCTTTCAGTGATAGACAGTGATAAGTATAGGCCAAATATACCCTTTCCTCCCCAATTGTTTTTTTCGGTCACGATGTTTCACTAAATCAATAGAACCCCTGAGACAGACTGTGAACTCTGATGCTGTGATTCTCGGTGTGTAGTTAATCTCACCAATTTTACAGCATCCATTCCCTTTGTAAACAAACCTCTGGGTGTGGCCTAGGGACGGCCTAGGGTTAGGTTACTCTGAGGCTCCAGCTGCCATGCCTGCCCTTCTGTCATGGACTATGTATTTGGATTATGAGCCCCAACAAATCTTTCCTGAGTTACATTTGTCAGGCATTTTGCCAGTGCAATGAGAAGTGGCTAACCACTGTGTCACCTGCCAGACCTCTCTACCTGCCACCTCTGTGGAGAAGGTGGAGCTGCCAACAGGATGAGGGTGCAGGGCAGACCAGGAGAGCCGGACGGAGCTGGGGTAGCTCAGAAGACAGACTCCCAGCCCACCTGGTGTCTCACAAACATCTGTAACTAGTTCCAGAGAATTCAATGCCCTCTTCTGGCCTCTGTGGTCATCAGCACGCACACACACACACACACACACCCGACACACTTAAAAAGCTGAAAGAAGTTTCAAGGTGGCAGGAACAGGAGCAGGGTTAAGGAATGTGACTTTGGTACTACAGCAGTGGACACAGGAGCAGCTGGAGGATACAGCTCAAAGCAAGTGGCTTCCAGCCTATGGATCTAGACAGAGGTTTTCAACCTGTGGGTCATGACCCTTGGGGTGAATGACCCTCTTACAGGGGGTTGCATTTCAGATACTTACAATTCATACTAGTAGCAAAATTACACTTATGAAGTAGCAGCAAAAATAAATTTTATGGTTGGGGGTTGGTAAGTATTTTTGGCTCCCTGGTATTTGGTTTCTCTGCCGATTCAATAAGCCAAACCAAGCTGAATTTAAAAGTCCAGATTAGCCAGGCGGTGGTTGCACACACCTTTAATCCCAGCACTCGGGAGGCAGAGCCAGGCGGATCTCTGTGAGTTCGAGGCCAGCCTGGTCTACAGAGCGAGTTCCAGGAAAGGTGCAAAGCTACACAGAGAAACCCTGTCTCAAAAAACCAAAAAAAATTTATATAAAAAAAAAAAAAAGTCCAGATTAATGAGCATTGCATTCCCTGGTGTCCTCGGGGGAGGGAGGGGGGAAATCCCGTGGCAGGTCTATGAACTGGAGTTCCAATACCCTCTAGGTGCAGTCTTGTGCAACTGGGGGGAAGGGCCACCACTGAGTGTGCTTTCTGAGGGGCAGGGTCTGGAGAGGGAGGGGCTGAGGCGGAGAGGGAGGGGCTGAGGCGGAGAGTCGCAGCTGAGCAGCAGTCATCTCGTGAGGAACTGTATTAAGGGGTCACATTAGCAAGGTTGAGAACTGCTGTTCCAGAGCCAATAGCTTTCAAAACCTGGACCAGAGCTTGAGCTGTGAGCTTCTGTACCAGCCAGCCTCCCTGTGCCTCAGCTAGTCAGGGCCCTCATGGGAAGCTGGAGTGGGGTGGACTTCTCATAACTTAGACCAAGCTAGTTCTCAACTCCTGATCCTCCTGACTCCACCTTCTGAGTACTGGGACTAGGTGTGCCACCAACCTGGGGGAGTGTGTTTGTGTGTGTGTGTGTGTGTGCGCTCACGCGCGCGCATACCCTATGCCCATACACACAGGCTGGAGGAAGATGTCAAGTGTCCTGCTCTATTTGTCTTATTTCCTTGAGACAGGGCCTCACCAGCTTTTACATGGGTCCTGGGATTTGAACTCAGGTCCTCATGTTTGTATACCAAGTGTTCTGAGCCATCTCTCCAGCCCCTAATGTGAATTCCATACATTTTTAGTACACCTACTTCTTTTAAAAAATATTTATTTACGTGTACGGGTACTTTGCCTGTTTGTGTGTGTGTGTGTGTGTGTGTGTGTGTGTGTGTGTGTGTATGAGGCCAGAAGAGGGTGTCCAATGCCTTGGATCTGGAGTTACAGAAGTTTGTGAGGTCCCATGCTGGTGTCTTCTGTAAGAGCTCTTCCCCCCAGAGCCGTCTCTCCAGGCCCTGGCACCTGTTTTTCCTGAGACCCATCACTTGAGGTCATGTGGACTCTCACCTGCTCAACAGTTCCAGTGTCAGGCTATGGATGCTCAGCCTAGACTGGCCTCTGCGGGTACCAGGCTAAGGGCAGCAGCCTCTTCATGGTATGGGGTTTGGATGGCCCTTTTCTTTCCCTTCAGGCAGGGCCTCACTCTGTAGCCCAGGTTAGCCAGAACCTCCTGCTTCAGCTCCTGGGTGCGGCCTCTTGCTTCATTCCTTCTTGGGGAAGGACAACTCAGGCAGTGCTGGCGGGTGGCTCATGTGGTCCCTCTTCAGACACCCCACCCACTCTGGTCCAGCCCAGGAGCAAGGTCACACACCAGCCCTTCTCAAGCACTTTTATTTCACGTCTCCCGTGGAGTTTTGTTGGTCCCAGGCTGGTGGCCTGTGTGTCCAGGGAGCAGGTAGAGCCTGAGAGAAGAGAGCTGAACTGTAAAGGACACAGGCTGTCACTGGGGCCGCAGAGGCGCTCCAGAGCTGTGCCATCTGCCTCTAAAGGTCCGGAGTCCCTGGCTCCTTGCATCCCACAGGGCAGGCAGCCCCAAGGCACAGTGGGCAGAGCCATGTGAGCTACATTCAGGCTTCCCACTCCTGTCTTCAGCCAGCAGCTGTGACCCTGTAGGAAGCTCCAACGTTGGAAGGTTCTCTGGCCACGTGGCCGGTTCTGGGAGGCATTCTGGAGGACAACAGATGCCCTACGAGTCCACTGTCCACTGGCCAGGGTGGAGCACAGCAACCAGGAGTGGCCCACCCACGTTCAGGTTACAAAAGTGGGAAAGAGTTAATATAAAAGCCCTGACATACACATATAAAATAACGGTTTGGTCCTCCATTAAGGCTGTTATGACTTAAAAGTTATGTAAACCATGAACGGAGAGACAGTTACTAAGTACAAAGGACACCGCTGTGCAGATTGGGGCTCCTGGCCAGCAGCCCCCAGCCTTCACATCACACAGAGCTGGTGCCCACCTCATCCTTCTGGGCACTTTTCATTCTGGATCCTTCTCAGAGCGCGAAAGGCCAGCTCCGCAGCTGGGGCACCCAGATCTGGGGTTCTAGGACATGCAGACTGCCTGTCGTGGTCCTCAGCCATTGGCCTGGCTGGAGCTGGGGGGCAGGCAGTACGTAGGGGGGTCCGAGTACCTGCGCTTGGCTTCAGGAAGTCTGACATCGTGGTCCAGGGATTCCAGGGCGCCCTGCAACGGCAGGTCAGCCCCGGGGGCAATGTATACAGAATGTACCTGGTCCTGGCGGCGGGCAGGTGGCTCTCGGCGCCTTACTGGAACAGCGGCCTCCCGGAGAGCAGGTGACCAGTTGGTCAGGAGCGCGGGCAGGCCTGGCGGGAGCTTGATGTTGGCCATGGGCATGATGGGATTCCTCCGCGGCGTCTTCACTCTGACCGTGACGAAGGATGTCGGCCTTCGGCGTAGAGGGGCTGCGGCCGCGGGGAGGGGGTTCGGGGTGGGCACACTGGGGCAGGGGAGAGCAGGTGCGGGGGGCCCTTCGAGAGACAGACTTGGGGTTACTGCAGCGGGGGCGTGGGTGGACTCCCGACCTGGGCCTGCCACAGAGAGGAGGGTCACCGAATGCCACCTTCACACTCACCTTCCACGGCCCCCCGAGCGCCCCTCTCCTCCAGCAGGCTCTCGGTGCTGGCCGACGTCTCCGAGTCCAGGTTCTCCTCGTCAGAGCCCCGTGGGTCCAGCTCCGGCAGCCGGTATGTGATGTCCTCCCTGAGGATGGGGCACCATATTCAAGGCCATTCCCACCAAGAGACTACCCCCAAAGAAGTAGCCTTGCTCCTCCTGGCCCCTCCCTCACACCAAACACAAGCAGTGATGCCCTTGGCACCCCCAACTCCACAACCAGTTTGTCCTTAGGGCGCCTGCCCAGAATAGGTGTTAGCGGGAATGGGCCCACGACACTTGCTTCTCCTCCTTGATGGACTGGATCCGCTCCATGAGAATCTCCTTCTCTCGGTCCTCGTCGCCACCTGCCGCCTCCTCGGGAAGGGCCTCCAGCTCCTCCAAGCTGCTGTCCTGCATCACTGGGGTCCTGGGGCTTTTGGTCTGAAACACAGAAGAGGCAGATCTAACCCAGCGCTGGAGGGCGGAGTTCAGGCTGTGGGCGGGGCCTAGTGCTTGGACCAAGTTGGGGGTGTGGGGACAGCAGCTCTAGGTTAGTTGTGAGGTAGACCCACTCCAGGGCTCTGTGCCTGGAGTTCTGCAGGAATCTAGTAGGGGCCAGGGACCAGCATGCAGTTCCAGGAGGTTAGGACATGCTCTGTGCTACAGCCAAGACTACCCAGTGTGCACCTGGAGACATGCAGCCCGGCCACACAATGCGTACATACCCGGACCCCCTCATAGGGAGACGAAAACCCCAGTTTGAGAGGCCATAGCTGGGGGAGAGATAACACAGGTGAACAGGTGTGCTGAGCCTGCCACACAGGCCCGAGCAGGGCCGCTCAGACCTGCAGGGTGAGGACCAGAGGGCTCCCGGGGAGCCCAGGCCCGGCCCCTCCCCAAGCACCAGAGTGGGCACTTCCGCGATGGGAAATCCCGGACGTTTCCGGCAAGGAAACCAGGCCAGGCTCACGTCTGAGCAACAGAGGGGCAGCCTGTGTCTGGCTAAGTGGAGGTAACCATTTGGTGAAGGCAGGGCTCTGCTCCACGTGCCCACATGGCCACATCCTATGGCCTAGACCCCAGCCCAGCCACACTAGGAGGGCCCCGAGGCCAGCACTCACAGCGTTTTGCCGCAGCAGGGAGAGCCTTCGGAATGCAATGCTCTCAGCTGCCTCCAGCTGGTTGATCTCCTCCATCTTCATCTTGTACTTCCTCATCTGTTCTTTGATGAGCATCTCCACACACCTGTGCACAGACCCAGTCAGTTCCTGTCCAGGGGCTGGGAAAGGCAGGGCCAGGCCCTGGGATACCTTGTGACCTCAGGGCTCACTTTGCCTCTCTGAACCTGAGATTTATTGTCACCGGTCTCTGGCAGCACCCAGGGCAGGAGGTAAGAGGTTGGTGCAGGTTGGCAAGAACAGAACCCACACGGTGGGACCACATTTAGCTCAAAGAAAAGGATAGGGTAAAGAAAGGCCGGGCAGCCTGCCTAAAGTCAGCATGCAGCCTGCCTAACAGCTCTAAACCAGCACTACTGAGGAGAAAGGCAGGTCCTCGGCTGTAAGGTCACAGCCATATTCCCTACTAGGCCCAGAGGACACAGGAAGTGAGTCTGAGTCTGTCCGCCACCTCCCAATGGCTCCTTCCTCACCCACAACACTTGCTGGTGGCCAGGAGCATGGCTGGGGACCACAGAGGGCTCCTCCTCAGTCTTATTTTTAAAAAGCTGCCAAGGGTGAAAGGTCAAAGGTTCTCCTCCTGGCAGATTTGTTTGTTTTCCCTGGGGGTGGGGGTGGGAATAGAAGGTGGTCCAAGGTCCACACCATGCCAGACAAAAAAGCTCTGCACAGAGCCACACTCTAGCCCATCAGAGTTCTGAGGAAGATGATGGAGAACCACTTGTCTACCCAAAGGTGCACACAATGCTCCATGGCTCCTTCCCCATCAGGGGGCTAGGGGTCTCGCCCCTTGAATGCCTCTTGAGGGACCCAGAGCAAGATCTTCCCTGAACAGGGAGACGTGTAGCTGTGCTCTCTCCCGTGTGGAACCTACATTGGGACTTCTGGAACTCCAACTCCACTCACTTCAAACCCACCTTTTGTTATATATTAGATTTTAGTTAAAAGTGTGTTTGCTACAGTGCGCACTGAGCAACAAGGCCCTGGCAGGCCTGAGTGTGCCTGCTGGGGACACACAGAACCCTGCTTCCAGCTCTTAGCATCACAGAAAAGGAAAAAGGTTAGGGGTGTGTGTGTGGGGGGGTATGGGTGTGTGGGTATGGGTGTGTGTGGGGGTGTGTGTGGGTGTGTGTTGGGGAGGTGAGGCCAGGCTGTTGAAGAAACCGAAGGGGCCACCAGAAAGGCAGCTCAGAGGGTAAAGGCATTTGCTGCCATGCTGGATGACCCAAGTTTAATCCTTCAGCCCTACATGGAAGGAGAGGACCAACTCCATAAAGCCATCCTCTGACTTCCATATGCATGTGATGTGTGTGCCCTCCCCCATAAAGTAACTAAAAAACTTAACAAGATTCCTGAGTGACTGTGGCTTGCCTGGAAATAGGGTCTGACAGTCACTGGGAACCTTGTCTGGGCATACTTTCCAAGCACCCACGATGGGGCTATGTGGGTTTGAAGGAGCTCATGTTAGATCTTGGGGACAGTCACACTCTGTAGCTGACCTAGAACTCCAGATTCTCCTGCCTCTGCCTCCCCACTGAGGATGATGGACATCCCAGCCAGCTATGCAGCTGTGGGTCTGGGGCCAGGGGACTCACGTGGTAATCTTTAGTACGTCCTTCATGCTGGTCAGGGGGTCTGAGTTGTCAGGGCAGCGCAGCAAGCAGGGTGCAAAGATGATGGCCAGGGCTCCTGGTGACATGCGGTTCACATCCTCAAGCAGGGCTACCCTGTAGGACCGACAGTCAGGAGGTACCCCTCCTGCACCCCTCTCTGATCCCAATGTCAGGTTCATGTCTTGGTATCAGTGGCCAGGACATGCAGCAGGGTCACAGGGAACAGCCATCTTGGCTCCAGGAGGGAGGGAGGGAGGGAGGACACTTGCTTGACAAGGTGGAAGATGAGCCTCTCCAGAGAGGTGTGGTTGGCCTCAGGCAGGTGGTCCAGGACTGCATAGATGGCAGCCAGTTGTTCTTGCTTCTCTGGAAGCTCTGGGGAGGCCAGGAGTTATCAGTCCTGGGTGGCACCAGCCATGCCCAGTCCTCCTTCCCCATGCATTTGGGGTGCACCAATGCCCTTCATGTGGGGCGTGGGTCCAGAGGGAAACAACCAACTCAAACTGTGGGCCCCAGGTGGAGCAGGACGTGCTCCAGGCCTCATCCCTTTCTCCGTGGCTCACCAACAGCCCTGAGGAAGTCTCCGTACTGGGCGAAGGTCATGAGGGGCTCGGGCAGCTCCCTTAACCACTGCTTCAGGACCCCGGTGATGGCGTGGATGGGGAAGTCTTCCAGCTTGACTGCAGCAGGGTCTGCAGGGCAGGGACAGGTGAGCAGTGTGTGGGTGCTGAGCAGTGGGCCCAGCTAAGGCACCTGTTCCCAGTGCTCACCTGTCTGCAGTGCCTGCCGCAGTTCCCGAGTCCGGTTGGCAGCACCCGATTTGCGGTAGAGGCCCTCAGTATACAGGCCATGCATCTCTACATGTTCAAGAAGCTTCTCCAGCACAATGGGCACGGAGGCCTTGTCACTGGTTAGGCTGTCCACACACACACCAAAGTGGCCCGGCTCGGCACCCGGCTCACTCTACAGTTGGGGCGGAGAGTCAGGCCTGGGGTCACTGTCTTCCCAGCCTTTTCCATCCCTCCCTGCCCACTCTGTTCTCAAAGGGTGCTTGCTGGGCTTGCGGGCTCCCTCCATGCAGCACCCATAGGCTGGATGGCCCTTCCTGGGGAGAAGGCGCCCCAGCTCCACAGCCCTCTAAAAGACTGGGCTCTAACTCTTGTTGTGGCACCAACTTGGGACCCCAACACCTTCCTGCACAGTTGGGGGCCTCCCTCTGCCAGGTCCAGGACTCTTCAGCAGGGGTTAGGAGCCTGCTTGGGAGCCTCAGTACTGGGAATGGACATGTATCCTGCAGGAGAACCAGAGGCCACAGCCCTCCTGCCACATCCCTGGGAGCCCTGGCTGTAATGTTCTAGAAAGTTCCAGGTTTAAGCATGCTCACCTTCCTCCTTCCCGTGTAGGAGCAGTAGCTCTGAATCTTGTGCACGCATTTTTTGTGGCAGGTCATCTTGCACACTAAGGGGCCAGAGCGGAGGTTACACAGGACCCCAGTTCCTGAGAACACCCACTCACTGTCTGGGGGCCTTGACTGCATTCTCAATCACAGGGCTACACTCTGCCCTGATTCCCATAAGATGGGTGGGTGGTAACTGGTGGTCAGAAGGGACCTAGGCCTTGGTCATACAGGAGGCCCCTTGGGAACTCAGCCTAACAGTGGCCGAATGATGCTTTCTTCAACTACACTGGTCCCCAGACTGTGACGCCAGCTAAAATCTAGGGAGGTAAGACCAGCACTGTCAAGGTGTAGGTGTGTAGGTGTGTAGGTGTGTGTGTGTGTGTGTGTGTGTGTGTGTGTGTGTGTGTGTGTGCGCATGTGTGTTGGGGCCTGTAGTGGGTAGCCATTCCAGCCTTGGCCTGGAAGTTACAAACCCCATTGAGGCTTCGGTAATGGTCACGCTTACAAGGTGGGGCTGAGAGAGGACGCTGAAGACCCAGGATCAAATGAGAGGGATCTCTTGGTGCCCGGACCCCGGACGCTGGATGTGAACTGAGCAGAGTTCTCCAGAGAACACCGCCAGACTGCGCCATACCTTTGCCAGACCCTAAACCTCCCTTTTAACTATGTGGAGTGGCCTTAATAATTTCACCAATATCTGGCACCCAACATGGGGCACGAACCCACAACCCTGAGATTAAGAGTCTCATGCTCTACCAACTGAGCACTGTCGGACTGACAGAGCTTGGCGGGGGCTGGAGAGAAGGTCTCCAACTGCAGGGGGCTCCAGTTCTGAGCCCAGAGGGGGTAAAGAGACCCAGGACACTGGGTCAGGAGGCCAGTGGGGCCTGGCTTGGCCACGCTCTGGCTGCAGAATCAGCCAGCTCTGGGTTGCATCTGTGTACTGGCATGCCTTAGAGAAATAGATAGGGGTCTGTGAAGTCCTGGAGGGAGATGACAGTCGAAGCCCTGTGAGCAGCTAGAGGCCAGGCCCCATGACTGTGGCATTACCTGCCTCTGTATGTGTGTGTGTGTGTGTGTGTGTGTGTGCATGCGTGCGTGTGTTGAGAGAAGCCTTCTGAAGAGCAGGCAGAAAGACAAGGAGGGTGGCAGAGGTAGAGCCCCCATGTGGCCAGGACAGGATGAGGCTCACCACTGCACAGCAGGGCCTTGTCCATGAGCCAGATGTAGGAGAGACACTGCTCACAGGACTGCGGGATGTTCACCTGGTAGCTGGCAAACACATGTCCATTGTGCTCCTGGACCTGGGGTGGGAAGGGGCGGGAGGGTGGGCTCTGAGGCACTGGATCAGGGCTGCACACAATGAACATATGACCCTATGGACATGCATGTACTCACATACATACAGCTACTCACAGCACGCTCCCCCTCATGACTACTCACACTATATACACATATGCACACATATACTCATAGCATGCTTATACACACACATGTGACTACTCACAGCACACACACACACCCACTCACAAACACAACTGCTTACAGCATGCTCCTACACACATACACCCACTCACAGCACACTCCTGCACACACACACACACCCACCTACTCACAGCATGCTCCAGCACACATGCACACACAATCACATGACTATTCTCAGCTCACTCCTGAACACACCACACACATGACTACTCACAGCACGCTCCTGTTTCCGCTTCTTCTTCTGGGCTTTGCTCTGCTGAGAGAGAGAGAGAGAGGGATGGAGCCCATGTGGGAATGACTGGTCAGCCCAACTATCCCCTCGGAATAGCCCTGTCCTCAGAAAGGAGGTGGGGAGCTTGGGAGCACCGTCAACCTCCACACTTGGTAATATAAGGCACCCTAACACCCACAGCCTGCTCAACAGAGCAGCATTGGGGCCATGGCTGACCAGGGAGATGACAGTGCCATAGCCAGTGGGGCTGGGTGGATGAGGATGTGCTAGGGTGGTGGGCAAGAAGACGAGTTGGAGGCACAACCAGCTGTTGCACCAGGAGGATCCAGATGGGATGGGGTTGTGGAGGTGAAGCCACCTACCTTGGTGGGCTCGAAGTCAGTCTTGGTGTAGCTGCGGGTGAACTCATCCAACAGCGACTGGAAGACATTGAGGACTAGGTTGGTGTCCTTCTCCCCACGCTCAGCAGCCAGGTTGTTGACAACAATCTGGTAGTTCTCCATGAGGTCCTTGTAGCCTACATGGATCTTCCCATTCTGTAGGAACATGAGAGGTGTTCCCACAACCCAGACAAAGGGCTGTGGGGTGGGGCTGGGGAGGTGTGGGCAGCTGGGCTGGGGTCCACGCACAGGCACAGAGTACATGGTCTTAATGTTGCTCCTGAACCGCTCAGTGGCCTCGATGAACAAGCTCTCGATGGGTGTCTTCTGTGAGCGAAGGTCGTTCACCTGCAGGAGAGGGTGGTCAGGGCTGCTCACATTTCATCAGTGCCAGCCATGAGACCCAAGGCAGCTAGAAACCTAACAGAGGACGGACCAGACAGCTAGCTGAGGAGAGCTGGTCCCCAGGTCGTCAACACAGGAGTGAACCAGTGTGGGGCTCCTGTACTACATGCCATTCTAGCCCAAACGGCATCATGCACACAGGAATTTGAAGATGGTGACAGGGTGGGGTTTTGTGGGGCTTTCTAATGCTCGGATGGAACCAAGGCCTCAGACAGGTGAGGTGCACTGTCCCACTCAGCCAAACTCTAATGCTTCAGAGAGTGTTTTTTTGGTTTTTTTTTTGGGGGGGGGGGAATAGTTGTAATCCTCCTGCCTCAGTTTCCCAAGGCCTGTGGCAACTTCAGCTATGGATTTCAAGCAAGAACAGCAAGGTGAAATGCACTGTGCAGCAGAGACCTGCACACACTCTGAACATGAACTCCTATCAGTACTTCACAACCCTTTCCCTGAAGCCCTCAGGACAGAACAGTCAGAGTGCAGCATGGCTCCCCACACACCCAGGAGCAAGACTCACCAATGTTTACAACACAGACATTGACCTGGAGTGAGAAAAATGCACATGGACACACTGTCCCCTCATGGGACACATGATGAGTTATGCGGGGAACAGCCGGCTTCAGATTTAGAATTTAGAACTTTTTTGTGTGTGTGTGGTTTTTGAGACAGGGTTTCTCTGTGTAGTTTTTTTGGTGCTGTCCTGGATCTCACTGTGTAGCCCAGGCTGGTCTGGAACTCAGAGATCTGCCTGGCTCTGCCTCCTGAGTGCTGGGATTAAAGGTGTGCGCCACCGTCGTCGCCTGGCTAGAGAATTTTCTTAAAAAAAAAAAAAAAAAAAATGTGGCCGGGCGGTGGTGGCACACGCCTTTAATCCCAGCACTTGGAGGCAGAGCCAGGCGGATCTCTGTGAGTTTGAGGCCAGCCTGGGCTACAGAGTGAGTTCCAGGAAAGGCGCAAAGCTACACAGAGAAACCCTGTCTTGAAAACCAAAAACAACAACAACAACAACAACAAAAACAAAAAACAAAAAACAAAACAAAAAAACCACAAATACTCTAGGGACTAGGGAAACGGCTCATTGGTTAAGAGCAAGAGGATCTGGGACAGACACGCGCATGCATACACATACATACACACACACACACACACATACATACACACCAGCTCATAACCACCTGTAAACTTCAGCTCCAGGGAATGTGATGCCCTCTTCTGGCCTCTGTGGGCACTGCTTGCATGTGGTGCACATACATACATGCAAAACACCCATACTTGTTTTTTAATGTAAAGAAGTTTGTGTGTACATACATGCAGGTCAAAGCATGTATAGAGGTCAGAGGATAACCTGTGGGAATTGGTTCTGTCTTCCAATGTGTGGATCTGGGGTGTCAAACTCAGGCCATCAGGCTTGGCAGCAAGCACCTTCACCAGCCCTACTCTGCTTTTTTCTGTGGACCTATCATGTGCCCAGCTGAGTCTTGAGCTCAGCTCCTCCCTGAATGCTGCAAAGAAGTGCCTCCCGTGCTCAGTATTCCTGGGACCTTTTGTATTGTTTATTCCCAATGCCGAGATTAATTTAATTAATTTAATCCCAGGCCGAGGGATGAGCAGCCAACTCACTTCGAGATCTCAAGCCTGGGCGTGGCTAACCACTGGCATCCTGGCAGCTCACCTTGTTGAGCAGGAACTCATCCAGAAATTTGAGCTCATTGGCATTGGTGATCTTACGGAACACGGACTCACGCCACTTCTCCGACACTGTGATCTGGCCAACCTTGCGGTTTCGGTTCTTCTTCCCTTTCAGGGGCTTTTCACTGGCACCATGGTGGTGCTGCTGGGTGGAAAGTGCTGCAGGGGCAGGGACAGCAGGAGGCAAGATCAGAAATGGGCACCCAGGTGCACACGGAGGTCCTCAGCCAGGACCCAGGCCATGTCCTCACCCAGGGCCCAGACACCGTCACGGGACCTAACAGCTGTGGGCATGGCCAGGCAGCTGATGCTGGAAGTTATGGGGGAACCAACCTTCTAGACTCTTCTTGGTGGGGACTTCCTGTGCCGCCTGCCCTCCACTGCCCTCCATCTCCTCCACACCCTCCAGGCTGGGCTTCTTATCCTTGGCTTTGTGTAGGAACAGTCGCTTAAAGGCGGATCTGTAGGAGACAGGTGTTTCTGTTCAACTTTACATTTGTATTTATGGGTATGCATGTGTCAGTGGGTGTCTGCCATATGAGTACCTTTGGGGGCCAGAGAAGGCTGTGGGACCCCTCTGGAGTTACAGCTACAGGAGGTGGTGAGTCACCAGACATGGGTGCTGGGAACCCAATTTGTGTCCTCTAGAAGCAGGGCAGGTGCTGTTAACCACTAAGCCACCTCTCTAATCCCACTTTCTTTTCTTCCCTTTTTTTATTCCGAGACAGGGTCTTACTATGTGGGCTAGGCTGGCCTTGAATGCAGAGACCCCTCCTCCAGGTGCTAGGATTAAAGGCATGCATGTATCACCATGCTCAGCTGTTTTGCTTTGAGGCAGGATTGCCACACATTTGAGAAATGCTTGGATTACAGAGAAGGACTTGGTCTGAAAACGCCCCAAACTGGTAGGTTCTTGTTACTGTGTGCCCGCTGCCCTCTTTCCAGTGGCTCAACTTCTCTTTCTTAAGTACAAAGAGGGAAAAAACAACTGAAAACTCAACAGGGCACCTCACAACGACAACGGTTCACTGTGGAGCACTGGACAGGGCTTTAGCCAGACAGATGGCATCTGTCTGCCAGAGCAGAGGAGGATGCTGCGCAGGGCTTGGCCTGCCCCCAGTTTCCTATGATGAATATAGAGAAGGGTTGGGGAGAAGGCAGAGTGGGTAAAGGCACTTGCCAGCAAGCCTCACAACCTGGGTTTAGTCTGGGACACATGTGGTGGAAGGAGAGAACCAGCTCCAGCAAGGTGTTCTCTGACCTCCACACACACATGCCATGGAACACATATGCATGTGTGCATGCACACAGACAATATACATGAAAATAATTTAAAACAAAATAGTGAAATGAGTTCTTGCCCCCGATGGCTTAGACACAACGTGAGAAGAAAGCCAGAGAAATGAGGACAAACTATTAACAGTGCTGCTGGGTACTGTAGGGCAGATGGCTGCCCACCAAAAAGTTATCTTGGGCCATTATCTCAGTCTCTGACTGGGATCTTGTGCAGGAAAAGTGTTTGTATTTGTGACCAACTGAAGAAATACAGGATGAGATATGAATTAACCAATGCAACACAAATCCAATGCTAAGTATTAGGAGACAAAACAGTAAATAAATCTTTAAACAAAATCAAGGTGCAGAGCGGTGGTCTGAACGAGAACGGCCCCCAGGTTCACACGTCTGCGTGTTCAGTCACAGGGCGTGGAGCTGTTAGGCAAGGGTTAGGAGGCAGCCTTGCTGGAGGAGGGGTGGCAGGCCAGACCCAGTGTCTCTCTGCCTGCTCCTGCTCTAGTGCCAGGCTTGCTGCCCCAAACTGAATGCTCTCTTGTGTAAGAGCTGCCTTGGTCATGGTCTCCTCACAGCAGCAGAACACACACTGAGGGCCGGAGAGATGCTCGGAGGTGAAGAGCACCGGCTGCTCTTCCAGAGGTCCTGAGTTCAATTCCCAGCATCCACATGGTGGCTCACAACCATCTGTAATGAGATCTGGCGCCCTCTTGTGTATATATAATAAATAAATAAATTTTAAAAAATATAAAAAATTTAAATTTAAAAAAAAAAAGAAAAAAGGTAAGCTCCTGCCATCCATCTGTGGAATCAGAGCAGATGACCTGGCCTGGCTGTGGTTTCCTGAGACATCATTACACCTTGATCCTTGAGGTGATCCCGAGCCAAGTGGGAAGGGTCAGTGGAGGTGTTCAGTAAGGTTGTCTGGAACTGTGCCTCAAGCAATTGCTGACCCAAAAGTGCCTCATCAACGCAATCAGCTTAAGGGAGCTGCGGCAGAGCCCTGGGCATCTCTAGTGGGTAAGTATACCCCATCACTTACTTAGAGTCACCCTGGGAGCCTGGAGACAGGCCTGCATCAGGACCAGCAGACACATCTCCCGACCTCTTCTTGTGGATGGCTGGCTTCTTGGTGCTCGGCTCCCCATCGATTTCAGCTGGAGTCTGCAAGGGACAGGTGCAGGGAGAGAGCGAGCTAGAGAGAGAGAGCGAGCTGGAGAGAGAGAGAGAGAGAGCTGGAGAGAGAGAGAGAGAGAGCTGGAGAGAGAGAGAGAGCTGGAGAGACAGAGAGAGAGCGGGAGAGACAGAGAGAGAGCTGGAGAGACAGAGACAGAGAGAGACAGAGACAGAGAGAGAGAGAGAGAGAGAGAAAGAGAGAGAGAGAGAGAGCTGGAGAGAGAGAGAGAGCGAGCTGGAGAGAGAGAGAGCCACAGCCAGGGCCAAACCTCCCTGTGCCCCACACACCAACTCCACTGTGAGTTTTCTGTCTTAAAGATTTTATATTTTGGTTTTCGAGACAGGATCTCTGTGTAGCCCTATCTGTCCTAGAACTCACTGTAGACCAGGCTGGCCTCGAACTCAGAGATCCACCTGTCTCTGCCTCCTGAGTGCTGGGATTAATGGTGTGCACCACCAGCACCTGGCAAAGTTTTTAAATTTTTAATTATGTGTGTGTGCAGGAAAGTATACATGTGCTCACAGACGTCAGACGTAGAGCCCCCAGAGATGGAGTTACAGAATGTTGTGAGCCTGATGGGCCAGGAGCTTAACTTAGGTCACCAAGTGTTCTTAACCATGGAGGCACCCCACTAGCCCCTCATTTCACCTTAAGAGAAAGGTGTCAGGCTGCTATGTAACATCCATGTGGCTGAGGCTGGTGAGTACACAAGACCCTCCTGCCCCTGCCTCTCAGGCACCACAATGACAGCTGTGCACTATCAAGTTCCCTTAGTACTGTGTGTCTGTACGTGTGTGTGTGTGTGTGTGTGTGTGTGTGTGTGTGTGTGTGTGTGTGTGTGTCTGTGTCTGTGTCTGTGTCTGTATGTCAGGGTGTTGCAGCTTTACCTGTACCTTGACTGGGCACAGCTTGGAGACGTCACTGGTGGAGGAGGAGATGCGCCTCTCTCTGTGAGACCACAGACCACGGAGTTACTGACAGGCACCATGCAGAGGGTCCCAGTGCAGTGGCTCTCCCTCGGGTGGGGTTGCCCTCGTCCATCCCAGCAAACATTCACAGAGCAGACAGACAGGAGAACTAGCCGCCTGCTTGTTCCATCCTCCCACACACCCAGCTGCTCATCACCCACCCACCCATCACCTCGGGGCCTAGTCATCTCACAATCCCACCAATCAATCTGTTCTTCCATGTAACCATCTTTCCAACACCTACCTCCACTAGTCCATTCCTCTTTCTATCTGACCCATCATCTGTTGACCTGCTCATCTACCCATCTATCCTCCATCCACCTACCATTGACCTGGCACGTAATGGGAGGGCCCGTGATGACATTCAACATTCTGATACAGGGTATCCCCACAATCAACTCCGGGCCTCAATCCAGCAGTACCACAGTCAAGAAGTCCTGTGTAGGTGGCCTCCCTTCCTCTAGCCCAGCACAGGTCCCAGGGGCTAGAGATGTGTCCCTGAGATATCAGCTCAACAGATGCAGGCAGAGGTACCTGCCTCTTATCCTCTAAGTCATGGGTGAAATTCTGTGAGCCGCAGTCACAGAAGGGGAAACTGAGACCCAGGGATCAGGGAGGGAAGGAAGACCCACAGAGGCCTGGTGTCTACAGCCAGTCCTGTTACAGACTGCTTGGCAGGTGCATTATTTTTGCAGTGCTGGGGATGGCCAGGACCTGATGCATGCTCAGTGAGCTCCTTGTCAAACCTTACTCCAGCCTGAATGCTGCCCTGCCCTGCCCTTTGCTTTCCACTCCACAGGACACATCCCTGACTGGCAAGCACAGTCACACGTGTTTATGGCCCTGGGGCTCTGAGCTGGTGCTGCCCACCCTGGTGCCCTCAGCCCCGCATAGTGGGTAGGCTTACTCTGCAGGAGTCAGGGCTGCCCCTGCAGCCCGGTACTTCTCACTCAGGTCCAGGGATTGGCTCAGCACGGCACTGGCGCCACCAGTAGCTATCAGCTTCTTGCCCCGCCACATCTCCACGGCGGTGGCCAGCCGCTCTGTGTCCTGGTGTTGGTACCGTTGGATCTGGGTGGAGCCACTGGGACTCTCGGGCTTGTCCTGAGCCTTGGGGCTGTTCCCACCCTTGGCCTTATCCTTGGGGGACTCGGGGGTGCTGCTGGGGACCACTGGGGTGACCCTAGTGTCTAGGGCCAGGCTAGTGGGCCGCTGCACAGGACTGGGACTGGGGCTCCCAGGTAGGGCTCCCACAACCTGCACCTGCTTTAGAGGAGAGTGGGCTGCAGCCTCGGTCTGTGCCCCCGAGGGCAGTCCATCTTCCCCGTGTCCCTTTGTGTCCTCAGGGAAGCTCTCCCCTGTTTCCAGGCTGGCCCTTCTGGAAGGTTCTCTGAGGGTGCTGCTCTCCTCCCTGCAGGACTGGATGTGTCTGTTCTGCAGCTCAACGTGTTCCAAGCCTCGCTGCCGCCGTGACTCTCGCTTTACCCGGCTGCTGGGGACTTTCTCATGGCTTTCTGCTGGCACTGTTTTGGGGGTTGGTGCTCCCTTCTCCAGGCTGGGAGCCTCCTTCTTAGGAGAGGACGTGCCAGCTGGGGACCTGTCATTCATCCGGGTTTCAGCCTCCATGCCCAGACTCTCAAGGTCCCTGGTCTGCTCCACTGGCTGCTCAGACAGCTGCCCCACGGTGGCCGCGGGGCCCAGGCTGCCCTCCAATGTCTCCGCTGCGGCTTCTCTGGCCTGCTCCTCCGCCTTCTGCTTCTCCGACATCAACTGGCTGAAGCTAATAGGAAGGAAAGTGTGACGTAGTGTCTGAAGTGAACACCTGAGTGACTTCTGGAGCTCACTAGGCCCCACCTGCAGAGCCCCAGCCAACATCCACTGGGAAGTGGTGGTCTCCCAGCCAGCAGGGCTGGGTGCTCCGGATGGGTACACAGGAGGGAGAGGTATTTTGAGTCGGTGCCAGCAGCCCCTCCACCAGGCTTGAATCACCTCTTCTGGGTGGCAGGTGGAGGAAGCAGCCTTCTTCCTCGGGTGCCTATAATGGCTTGTTTGTAGCCAGGCCTTCCCTACCTCCCTGCACCCTGCCTGAGGCCCCGAGTTCTACCCTGAGGCTGGGTGCTAGTGATTTTGGGCATTTCTTCAGGGAGTGAGCCCCTGGGCTTTTAGAATGCTCCCGGGTGGGAATCTGCTCTGCTCACCTCCTGCGCTGCAGATGGCCACGGCAGAGGCTCTGGAGGCGGATGATACCATGCCTCTGCCGGAGGTAGGCCTGACGTTGCAGGTAGCCTCTCCAAGCGGCCTGCAGGTACACAGCAGCCTGCGTCCTCTCTAGCGCTCGGCGCACACGGTATGACCGCCAGCAGGCCTGGATGGCCAGGGTAGCATGCTTCATCTGCAGGAAGTGCCTGCGTTCCAGCACCATCCGGAACCAGCTCTGCAGCAGCAGGATCCTGCGCAGGACCTCACCATGCAACCTCTCCTGCAGGGCCTGCCGCTCTGTCTCCTTCAGGAAGACCTGTGGGCAGGGGCCATGCAGCCACCAAGTCAGGAGTGACAGCTGAGGCTTCCGTGACCTGAGACTATGCCGCTTTTGCCAAACAGGTTCTCGTGTAGCCCAAGCTGGCCACAAACTCACCATGTAGCCAAGGCTGGCCTTGCACCCCTGATCTTCCTGACTACTTAGGTGTGTTCGCCAGCAGATATAGGGATTGTTTAATATGTGGAAGCAGAATTCACACAGCATAGCATTCACCACTGTGTGCACAGGCCAGAGGCCAACACCAGGCAACTTCCTACCTTATGTTTGGAGACAGGGTCTCTTACTGAACCCGAAGGCCCACCATTCTGGGATTACAGGCATGAGCCACCCTGCCAGTTTTTAAGTAGGGACTGGGAATCCCAACTCAGGTCCTCCTCCTTGCATGGCAAGAGCATACTAACTGAGCCATCCCCAGCCCTTTCTTTTTGCTATTTTGAGACAAGGTCTTGCCATGTAACCCAGGCTGGCCAGGAGCTCACCATTTTGTTTCAACCGTCCAAACGCTGGGATGACAGGCATGTGCCAGCTCCGACATTTCATGTCAAGGGGTCATCCAGCAAACAGCCTTCTACGTAAGGCTCCTACCACTCAACTTGTCTCCTAGTTCATGCTATAGTGTGCTAGAGTGTTGTTCCTTGTTGTGGACAGGCCTCTTTCTGCTTATCCAGTCTGATGGGCATTTGGTCTGCGTACACTTTCTGAGGGTCGCGACTGGACTAAACATGGTGTCCGAGTGTTTCTGGGAACATCTGGTTTCAGTTCTCTTGGGCAGACACCCAAGAGTGGGACTGCTGGATCCCCAGATGACTGTGCAGCAAGGACAGCTGAGTGATGCCTAACGACAGACACACTCTCTGAGACTTGAGATGGTGTCTGGAAGTGGGCCTCAACCCGACCATGGTCTGGATGTGCCTCACCCCTCAACATTCTTGTTTTGGAAGCTTGGGTCAATGTGTGGCCTTGAGCTGAGGGACCTTGAGGAGGCGGGTCCCATGGAAGGAGACGTCATCTCCACTGCTGCCCGTGGAAGAGGTGAAATGTGGTTCTCATGAGACTTGCTGGACCTTGGTAGACTGAGTGGGTCTGGTAGAGCTGGCCTGGGTCCTGGCCATCTCCCCACTTCCTGTCTTGTCATGTGACCCTTCCCACGTGTCCCCATCTTCTGGTGTTAACCAGGGTGAAGGAAAAAGTGAACCCGGGTCTCCAGCTCCCAGAACAGGGTGTTCCAGAGACTCTGTGCTAAGTCCCCAGCCTCAGGCACTCGGTCCTCGTGACAGAGAGCTTCACTGCCCAGACCCTTCAGAGCAGTGTGGGGTACTGAGGGAAGTGTGAGGTGCTGCGTGGGTGCAGTGGGTGTTGACTGGCAGCCGAACGTGCGGCACTCACCTTCGTCTTCCCGATCTGGTAGTTCCGGCCATCTACCTGCAGCTTCCCAAGCAGGGCAGCGATGGCCTCCCTGCAGGGCTGCACATCCTTGGGCAGCAGTACCTGGAACTGCTCCGTGAAGTCCTGGCATGTGGTAGGAAGGACAGTGTGAGCACCTTGGAGGCTGCAGTCCCTTCCTGAGCAGGGCCAGGTTTCTGCTCTTGTGTGTTTTGGTGCTAAGGCACCTGGGACCACGTGAGGTGGGCACAGCTGGGATGGACCTCAGGCCCCACCAACGCTCAGCTCCACCCCACCCCCAAACTTACTTTCTGAAGCTCAAACTTGGTTTTCTCTTTGTTGAAGACTTATCTTTAAATCTGTGTGTGAATGTGTGTGTGTACAATGCTCGTGGAGGGCAGCAAAGGGTGTCAGCTTTCCTGGAGTGGATGTCACAGGTGGCTATGAGCCACCATATGTGGACGCACAGATCCCAACTCAAGTCCTCTGCAAGCCCAGTCTGTCCCTCTCCTGCTGAGCCATCTCTCCAGCCCCCAAGTTGTTTTCCTGTGGCTGGAGTCACTGGAGGTTGTGCACCAGTTGTGCACAGCAGACTGGGTGTGACAGTGAGAGAACACACGTGTCTGAACACTTGGACCCAGTTGGTGGAACCGTCTGGAAAGGACTCGGAGGTGTTGCCTTATTGGAGGAAGGGTGTCATGAGTGTGGGCTCTCTGCCATTCCTGAAGACACATGTTCACGCTACCACCACAGACTAATAACCCTCTGGCCCCGAGCCCAGTTCAACGCTGTTTTTTATATGCTGGCTTGGTCATAATTTATCAGACCGTAAAGCTGGTCTCAAGTTAATGGAGATACAGAATAGAGTACTTTAGTATTGCTTTTTCCCATTTTCATGTGTGCATCGTGTTTTTGCATGTGGTGTGCATCCAAGTGCAAGTAGAGACCTGAGACTGTTGCAGGGAGCCATCCTCCCTGCTTGCCCACCTCACTGTCTGAGGCAGGACCACTCAGTCACCCAGAGCTCACAGATCCAGCTGGTCTCAATAGCTAGGTCACTCTGGGATGCCCCATCTGGGTTCTCTGAGGCTGACTTGCAGGTAAGCCAGGGTTCTACGGGTTCAGAGGCTCTATACTTTAGCACTTACCCACCAAGCCTCTCCCAGCCACTGGGTGGCGCATTTTAGAAGAGAAAGTGGCACTGTCCTGGCACACTGCAGGGCTGACTGTGCTAGAACCTGGGGCCCGGCACACACTCCTCCACTGACAGACACCTCCTCCCGCCAGTCACTAGGTCTTTTTGTTTTGTTTTGATAGTCTCTCTTGCATCCCGGGCTGGCCTGGACATCACAGCCAGCCTCCTGCCTGCCTTTTTTTTGAAAGCTGAGATAAAAGATCTGAGATGTCATGTCCACGTGTTTTAAGTAAACAAGGGCAGAGGAAGGGCCAGCCTGTTCCTGGACACTCACAGTGGTGTTACAACTGCTGTCCCCGGGGCACATAAGGTGGGATGGCTCAGTAGGTAAGGAGCTGGTAGCCAAGGCTGACAACCTGAGTTCAAGATCCAGGACCCACATGGTGGGAGGGCAGAGCCAATTCCTACAAGTCCTTTGACCTCCAAAAATGTGCTATGATGCGTGTATGTGTGCAGACACATACACAAAATAAGTGTGAACAAATAAGCCAAGACATGTCAAAACACCAGGCTAGAAGACGCTCAGTCAAGGCACCTGCATGTGACTTCCAGGATGTGTCAGCTCACGGATCTTTCCAGATTTGGTTGCAAAAGCCAGGTCTACTGTGGAGACCTTCCCACAGGGCAGAGGGAGCAGGTGGGGTGGCCTACCTGGAAAGTGTACTTGGCGCTATAGCCAGAGCGCCGGATGCGCACAGTCTCCAGCATGCCCGTGTAGCGCAGCTGCTGCAGGACCAGGCCGTCATCAAAGCAGAGTTCCTTCTGCAAAGGCATGGGGTGCTCAGGGGCTCTGCAGGACGCAGTGCGGACTACCTCCCCTGTGCCCAGCTCAGAAGCTGGCTGCCCCTGGAGGTTAAAGCTTTTTCTGTCCCCAACCTTTCTTCTTTTCTTTTTTGAGGCATGGTCTCCTGTAGCCCAGGCAACCCTATACTCTTTACATAGCCAAGGATGATCTTCAACTTTGGATTCTCCAACCTCCACATCCTCAGTGCTGGGACAGCAGGCGTGCACCCCACCTGGCTCACATGGTGCGGTGATGGACCCTGGGGCTTCTTGCTAGACAAGTGCTCTACCCATTGAGTGTCAGCCCCACTCCTGCTCCCCATACTGTGACCCCCACTTACCTTCTCGGCATTGGAGCGAATGCAGCGGATGAAGAAGGGCTCAGCCTTGCCTAGAGCCTCCAAAAGCTTGTTAAGAGATGTCTGCAGGAAGAGGAAATGCAAATGGAGCTGCTGACCAGGTACAGGGATCAGTGGAGAGGACAGGACACCACCGTTGTGTGGAGGGGCACATCTGGGCTGCTGTGGGTCATATATGCAGGGAGCCAACCATAGTCTCTGCTTGCTGCCCCAGCTGTGGGGATCCCTATGGCTGACCAAAGACTCTTTTGGGGCCACACAGCTGCCGTCTTTGCAGGGGTGGAGCAGATGAGTCCAGACCTCAGTGTGCCGGTCGGCCTTGGAGGGAGCATGACGGTGGCTGCTGGGCCCCCTTTCCCTCTCTTTCTGCTTCTGCAGAGCTGGGGCTGAACTCAGTCCTTGCACATGCCAGGCAGGCGCCTACCCCTGAGCTACATGGCAGCTTACAGATCTGTGAGAAGGCCCTGGGTTCCATCCCAGCATCACAATAAAAACGATTTAGTACACACCTGGGGAGACAGACTATCAGAGGCCAACTTGGAGGACAGGAGACCCTGTCCCAACAGACAAACAACAAAGCACTATCTCTGACTTCCTGGAAGCCAGGGGAGAAAGAATTATGATAGCCATGGTGCCGGCTTGCTAAGTAACAACTTCCTTTTACTCTCAGTGATCTTCAAACGGTGGTCACATACATACAAACGGGCACAGACATAACACCTCATGGGACAGTGGCCCCACCTGGAACTGCGCGCTGATGCTGGGCGGCTTCTTCTTCTTGTGCAGGTGCAGGAGCGACTTGGTGGTGCGGTCATGCAGTGTCATGCCGATGATGAGCCTTAGAGACTTGGAGTCCAGGAGGTTCTAGGACAGACACACAGGGTTGGGCCTGCTCGCCATGGCCTACAGGGGGCGCTGGCTCCTGGGTGAGACACCCTCTCCCTCCACATCCCTCACCCTCAGGACAGGGGCTCAAGGCCATCGGACCTCAAAGGCCAGCATGAGATGATGACACAGGAGGACCACACTTCCTCTAGCTGTGGCTTAGGCTACGGGGCCTGTCTAGACAGAGGTCTGTGAGTATCTGCAGCCATACAGCTCCCAGCACATACAGACTCCTCACCTGTGACTGCAATGGTCCAGCTCACCAAACTGAAACCAACATGCTTTCAAGTCTGAGGTGATTTTCCCCCCTACAGTCTCATGTGGCCCAGGCTGGCCTTGAACTCCTTATCCCTGTCTCCACCTCCCAACTGCTGTGAGGACTGGCACATATCACTACACCTGGACTTTACTTTCCATTTATGGAAACAGAATTTTGCTCTGTAGCATCACCTGCAACTCATAATTCCCCTGCCTCATGCCTTACTAATAGAATGGCATGCATGCACCACTATACATAGCCAATCTTATACTTAGAAAAATCATTTTTTTAAAAAAGTGTATTGTGGGTTGGGGATTTAGCTCAGTGGTAGAGCGCTTGCCTAGCAAGTGCAAGGCCCTGGGTTCGATCCTCAGCTAAAGAAAAAAGTTTACTATATGTGTGCATGTGGAAGTCAGAGGACAATGTGCAGGAGTCAGTTCTCTCCTTCCCCTGTGGGTCCTGGGGATCAAACTCAAGTGCTCAGACTTGACATCTCGTCGGCCCACCTGACAGTTTAACACACACATGCACACACAATTTACTAATGATGTTTTATCAGATTACTTTAAGGCTATGAGTCTAAGGAGAAAAAGGAACACACTCCATATTAAGACAGCCTCTCACCCTGACACCTCACTGTATGCATGTAAATGTTTCAGAATGCTTAAGAACAATCCAGAATCCCGGTGGCTACTGGTCTGCAGAATTCTGGACAAGAACTACTGACCTTATTAAAAAACAAAACAACAAGACCCCCAAACTGCCTGTGTGCTCTTCACGACTGTAGCCCACACTGGCTTGATCTCCGGGGTACGGGACAAGTGTGTGTCTGTACAAGAGTCCAGTGCAGCACACACAGTACAGTGGGTACGGGACAAGTGTGTGTCTGTACAAGAGTCCAGTGCAGCACACACAGTACAGTGGCATGCACAGTGCAGTCAATGCCTGTGGCAGGATGAGCCTGAGCTCTGGAGACAGAGGGCTGCCTGCACACCAGTGGTACCCAGGGAACGTTCCACTGTGAACACTGAGGGGGACTGAGTCTGCAGAGCACTTGGGCCTGCCCTGTCCTGCTGAAGGGCCTCACAGGCACCACCTGATTCAAGCTGGGTAAGGATCAGCCCAGTGTGGGACCCTTCAGGGGTCCAGCTGGATCACTAGAAGGGTGGATTTGAGATGAGTGCAGCCAGACTCTTTCTTTCCTGAGTGACCTCAGCTCCTCCTGGGCAAACGATCTCATTGCAGGTCCTACTCTGCAAGACAACTGCAAGCCAGGTTTGATTTCTGTGCTGGGAACAGAGACTGATAAAGGCTAAGCATTGCACCCCAGCCCCTCACTGAGATTCTAGGCAGGGCTCCACCCTGACCACGCCCCAGCCCCTCACTGGGGATTCTAGGCGGGGCTCCACCCTGACCACGCCCCCAGCCCCTCACTGGGGATTCTAGGCGGGGCTCCACCCTGACCACGCCCCCAGCCCCTCACTGGGATTCTAGGCAAGGGCTCCACCCCTGGGCCATGCCCCCAGCCCCTCACTGGGATTCTAGGCGGGGCTCCACCCCTGAGCTGTCCTCCCTGATACAGCTTTGTTTTAGAGGGAGAGGTAGCCGGACAGGTGAGAAGAAGGAAAGAGGCCCCAGAAGCTCAGTGTCTCTCCCACCTCCCTGTCTCAGAACTTGAGAAAGGTGCTCTCAAGCCGTGTGTGATGGTGCCGTCTGCCCGTGCGGGTTTACCTTTGGAATGATCTGCTTTTGTTTGATACCTTTACTCTTCCTGTCAAAATATTAAAAACGGTGTGAACGTGAGGGACAGGGCTGGGGGTTGTGTTAGTTCAGCAAGCCACGCCTTGCGGGTTAGATCCAGAGAGAGAGAGAGAGGACAAGTGCAGCAAGGTCGCCACCGACTCCCCAGACACCCTCGGGCTCCTGCCTTCCACACTGCAGATCTGTCACATCTGAGTGTGCAGAACATGCTGGAGACTCCAGGGTCTATATGCAGCAGTGATAAAGTGAAGCAGCAGCCATGCACACAGCACCCAGGCCCTGAGCTGGCCTGATGCGCTAAGTGACTCCGCTATGCCAACTCTCCACTGGTGGGCAGACTTGCCCTGCAAGGAACAACGGCCTGGGTGGCTCCTCATCTGATCATCTTAAGGGCATTTTTTATTAGTTTGTCACGCTGGGCATGGAACCCAGGGCCTTCTTCACACTGAGATGTCCCTCCTCTGAACCACACCCCAGCTCCAGGATGCCAATGGCAGAAAGGAAACCTGGAAGCCCAATCCATGGCCCAGGGGCTGGCAATCGGCTCCAGGGGTCTCCCAGTGGAAGTTTTTCTTGAGACTCAGGGTCTCACGCAGCCCAGGCTGGCCTGTACTTGCTATGTAGCTGAGGATAAATCTGAACTCCTGATCTTCCTGCCTCCACCATCCCAGTGCTAGGATGATAGCACACAGTATCATCTTTTTCTTCTTCAAATTAAGACAGGTTAACCTCAAACTCATAATCCTCCTGCCTCCGCCTCTCTCATGTTGAGTGTATGGTTGGGCAAGTGCCATAGTGCCTGGGTGTGGCGTGGAAAAACCAGAGCACACACGATCCCTGCTCACTGTGCACGTGGCCATGCGCTGCTGTGTGCTCTCTCGCCTCAGGGCTGGGATGCTCACTCAGCCTCTGTCTCTGTGCCACACACAGTCCTCAACTGCATCTCAATTAATTTGAGTTAAAAGAAAGTAACAGAGAAACATATGCAGAAATCACTTTTGGATACAGTGGCACATGCCTGGAGCCCCAGTTGCTCCCAGAGCTGAGGCAGGAGGATTTTTTAAGATTTCTTTTTAAGTATGTGTGCACATGAGCGCAGTGCCCATGGAGAGGCTAGATGAGGGAAGGGTCCTCAAGACCGAGTTCCATTTGAGTTACCCAACCGGGTGCTAGGAACTGAACTCTAGCCCATTGCAAGAGCAACAAGCACTGGAGGAGGATCCTTGAACCCAGAGGTTGGAGGCCAGCTTGGGCAACATGGTGAGACCCTGGCTCTGGGATGGGTTGGGGAGAAGCACCAAAAAGTCAGGCTCCTCATGGGCACAAGCACTATTCCCAACCAGTCTGTGGCTGGTGACTGTGGGTTCCCTGACAGGCCAGCACAAAAGGGGTTAAAGAATTTTCACCCCATTTTGCAGGGGATGCTGAACCCCAAGGAACTTAGTGAAGTTCCTTGTGGAACAGGCAGGGGTGGGTTGGGACCCAGGCCTACAGACTGGTCCCTGGCTTCACATGGTCCTTGCTCCCAAGGCATCCTAACAAGGTCACAGCAGGCAAAGGCCAGGCAGGGGAAGCTTGTGCTCTGCAAGCTGGCCAGGGTAGAGAGGGTCAGGGTCAGAGGGACCTCCTCACAGAAGGGGCATTAAGGCTGGTCAGCGATGGCTGGCTGAGAACTGAATTGTAAGGCAATGGTTGGGGGTAGGAGGATTGTCAGTGGCTGTTTGACAGGTGGGAGACGTTGGCAGAGGTGACTGCTGCACTTGGAGGAGCTGGGGGACTCACAGGAAGAAGGTGCGGGGTTTCTGGAGCCGACTGAGGGACCGAAGGAGCCTCCGTGGGTCCTCGCCCTGCCATGGCAGTCCTTTGAGGCTCTTGATGATTTGGTTATGCATATCGCTAAGGACCAGAAGGGGACCCGGTGACAGAAAGAAGAATAGTTAGAGCGTGGCCCGCCACCTGGGGCCCCCAATGCCCATCAGGGTGTCCCCAGGCCACAGGAGACAAAACATGCATCTGAGGAAGGGGTGCACAGGTGCGTGACCACTGTGTCTTTCCAGAAGGAGGGAACTGGGCCAGAAACAGCCACTGTCCCTGAGCTCAGGGATGGACCATGGGCTTATGACAGGACCCTGGCTGGTCTGGATCTTGATACGTGGTACAGGCTGACCTTGAACTCACAGAATCAGCATCTGTTTGCCCAGCTTTTCTTGTTTTTTAAGAATTTTATTTGTGTGTGTGTGTGTGTGTTTGTGTGTGTGTGTACTCTAGAGGCCAGAGGGGGTGATGGGTGCCTCAGACCTGGAGTGACAGGGATGTGTAGCCCATGTGGGTGCTGGAATCTGGACTCTAGTACAGCAGCGAATGCTCTCAACCGCTGGCCCCTTCTCAACAACGGCAGGGTTTCATTTACATCTGAGAGGGGCATGCCACAGCCTGTGGAGGTCAGAGGACAGCTCCAAGTGGCCACTGCTTTCCTCCCATCACATGGCTGACTTGGAGATCAAACTCAAGACCATGGTGGGGGGAGGCAGCAGGCATCCTTTCCTTTGAGCTGTCCAGCAGGTGGGCTCTTGTATTTATAAGCTTGTGACATTTGTATAAAATAGGGTGGGTCTGCAGTGCAATGGCCCAGGCTTGAACCTCCCTGGTGCCTGGTACTTCTCGGCTGGTGGCTACATTGCCTCCTTTTAGCCGCAGGGGACCAACCTGTGTCATGCATGGGGACATTCTTCCTGGCGTTTGGCACTTTTGGCACCTGGCAAATGGCAGCTAGAGACAATGTCCAACACCCTTTAGGACACAGGTGACCCTCACTTCAGGGACAAAGCTAAGGTTAAGAACCTACCTGAAGAGGATGAACTTTTTAAAATAATTATTTTATTTTTAACTATGTGCATATGTATGTAGATATGTGTGGAGTTGGGCCCACAAAGGCCAGTGCCCACAAAGGCCAGAAGATGGCATCAGACTTCATGGTGCTGGAATTACAGGTGGTTGTGAGCTGGCCTACGGGAGTACTGGCAGCTGGGTCCTGTGAGGACACTGAACTACTTCTGTAGCCCACACTTTTGCCAGGATGGTGTCTAAGGCCCCACGCAAACTGGGCAGCTGCTCTGCAGCTGAGTCTCGCCCTGGCTCTTAACTTGTTATTCAGTATTTACTTACATATTTGTGTGTGTGTGTGTGTGTGTGTGTGTGTGTGTGTGTGTCTGTGTGTCTGTCTGTCTGTCTGTCTGAGGATGAGTGCATGTTTGTGTGTGTGTGTGTGTGTGTGTGTGTGTGTGTGTGTGTGTGTGTGTTTGTGTGTGTGTTGGTTTTCTCCACCATGTGGATTCTAGGATTCAAACCAATGTGGGCAGGTCTGGTGGCACCTATATGCAGTAGGCCATCTCACAGGCCTGACTCCAGTTGTTCTAAAAGCATGTTTAGGCTCTGAAGGTTGGCCTGAAGGAGTCCCTGTGTGCAGCCCCGTACTGTGATACATGCACCATGCCTTGTGCCCAGATGGACGCCACACTTACCTCTGCTCCCTCGCTCTCCAGGGAGGCACAAGAGCAAAAACAACACAGTGACAAGGGTTAATGTGTCCTTTTACTTCCTACATGGCCTTCCTATCTAGAGAGCTCAGAGCAGTGGCCATGACTTCAGACAACCCTGCATGGCAGTGTGTCCCCGGGATGGACGCTGCTCTGAGCTCCCAGACGGCGGCCCTGGCCTGTGCCTCCCTGGTCTTGCGTGCGAAGGCCTGGCTGCTACTTACTTCCTGCTCTCATAGAAAGCCATGATGTCCTCAAAAGCGTTAACATCCAACTCCTCAGAGCGGTCAAAGGAGAAATCTAGCCCTGCACAGCTGCAAGGGAGAAGTTCAGTGAACCCGGCGGACACACAGCCCTGACACAGCTTGACTAGGCATGGGCCACTCACTCATAGGGAGAGAAACAGCCAAGGGGTGTGGGGGGCATCGCCTCTACTCGGGCCCTCTGGACAAAAAGTTAACTTCTGATTTGGTTCAGGGCCATGCTACATAGCTCAGGCTGATCTCAGCCTACTCTTTAGGAGACTACTGCACAGCTAGGCTGACAGACACACCACCATGCCTGCCCCGACAGTTCCTGTCTCCACGGGGCCTGCCTGGCTCTCAGGCTGCTGGGACATTGCTTTCCTGACCTTCAACTTCTGGTCAGCTGTCAAGCATGGGTGACCTGCCACATCCCAGAAGTCCCCACTCTTTTGGTCATCATAGGAAAGTGAACCCAGAGCCTCATTTGTGCTAGGCAAGTACCACAACACAGAGGTGTACCCCCAACCCTTTTATGGTCACCAGGATCTCACTCTGTAGCCCAGGTTAGCCTTGGTCTTGCCAAGCCTCAGTCTCCCAACAGCTGCAAGCACAGGCCAGCACCCCCAACCCAGCTCATATGCACTTTTATCCCAGGCTCACAATCTCCCCCACTGAGAAGGGAGAACTCAGCGGAAGGCACTGTGGAGTCCAGAGTGGATTGACAGAGTGCAGGCCTCTCTCAGGCTCAGGAGCCCAGCGTTCAACAAAGCCACGCCCTCAGAGTGGGAGACTCATCAGTGTGCCATTCTGCAGCTGCAAAGACTCCTAGTGCACGCGCGCGCGCGCACACACACACACACATACACACACACACACACGCCCCAGTCTCTCAGGCCAGGGAACCAGAAAGCAATACTCTGTGCTGACCTGCCCACTCCTGCCCGGAGCAGACGCTGTTTCAGGACCTGCCTTCTGGGGACAGAAGAGCCCCAAGCCAGGGTCTTTCTGTTCTGGGTCTTTGAGTCCACTCAGCTGCCTGAGAGCTTACTCAGGGCCACAAGGACCCTGGTGGACAGTAGAGGGTTCCACAGCTGTGTAAACAATGACACCTCACAGGGCTATGCAGGAACAAACTGAAGTCTCGCTCACCGGTACAGTTTTTCCGAAGGGGTGCTGGCCCCTCTTGGTAGCTCTTCCATGTGACTTCGAGTGCCAGGGCTACTTATTCCTGCTGGAGATACAGAGTGCACACTGTTTGGCAGGTCCCCACAACACAAAGGCTGTTACTTTTGTGGAGTAAGCAGTCAATTCTTTCTTTCTTTTGAGGAAATGGGAATTGAACCCAAGACCTTGTACATGCTATGTAAGCAGTCTACCCAAAGCGTGTCCCAGCCCCTCACTGGGGTTCTAGACGGGGCTCCACCCTGACCACGCCCCCAGCCCCTCACTGGGGATTCTAGGCGGGGCTCCACCCTGACCACGCCCCCAGCCCCTCACTGGGGTTCTAGGCGGGGCTCCACCCTGACCACGCCCCCAGCCCCTCACTGGGATTCTAGGCGGGGCTCCACCCTGACCACGCCCCCAGCCCCTCACTGGGGATTCTAGGCGGGGCTCCACCCTGACCACGCCCCCAGCCCCTCACTGGGGTTCTAGGCGGGGCTCCACCCTGACCACGCCCCCAGCCCCTCACTGGGATTCTAGGCGGGGCTCCACCCTGACCACGCCCCCAGCCCCTCACTGGGGTTCTAGGCGGGGCTCCACCCTGACCACGCCCCCAACCCCTCACTGGGGATTCTAGGCGGGGCTCCACCCTGACCACGCCCCCAGCCCCTCACTGGGGATTCTAGGCGGGGCTCCACCCTGACCACGCCCCCAGCCCCTCACTGGGATTCTAGGCGGGGCTCCACCCTGACCACGCCCCCAGCCCCTCACTGGGATTCTAGGCGGGGCTCCACCCTGACCACGCCCCCAGCCCCTCACTGGGGATTCTAGGCGGGGCTCCACCCTGACCACGCCCCCAGCCCCTCACTGGGGTTCTAGGCGGGGCTCCACCCTGACCACGCCCCCAGCCCCTCACTGGGGTTCTAGGCGGGGCTCCACCCTGACCACGCCCCCAGCCCCTCACTGGGATTCTAGGCGGGGCTCCACCCCGACCACGCCCCCAGCCCCTCACTGGGATTCTAGGCGGGGCTCCACCCCGACCACGCCCCCAGCCCCCTCACTGGGATCCTAGGCGGGGCTCCACCCTGACCACGCCCCCAGCCCCTCACTGGGGATTCTAGGCGGGGCTCCACCCCGACCACGCCCCCAGCCCTCACTGGGGATTCTAGGCGGGGCTCCACCCTGACCACGCCCCCAGCCCCTCACTGGGGGTTCTAGACGGGGCTCCACCCTGACCACGCCCCCAGCCCTCACTGGGGATTCTAGGCGGGGCTCCACCCTGACCACGCCCCCAGCCCCTCACTGGGGTTCTAGGCGGGGCTCCACCCCTGAGCCACGCCCCCAGCCCCTCACTGGGATTCTAGGCGGGGCTCCACCCTGACCACGCCCCCAGCCCTCACTGGGATTCTAGGCGGGGCTCCACCCTGACCACGCCCCCAGCCCCTCACTGGGGTTCTAGGCGGGGCTCTACCCCTGAGCCACGCCCCCAGCCCCTCACTGGGATTCTAGGCGGGGCTCCACCCTGACCACGCCCCCAGCCCCTCTCTGGGGATTCTAGGCGGGGCTCCACCCTGACCACGCCCCCAGCCCCTCACTGGGGTTCTAGGCGGGGCCCCACCCCTGACCACGCCCCCAGCCCTCACTGGGATTCTAGGCAGGGCTCCACCCTGACCACGCCCCCAGCCCCTCACTGGGGGATTCTAGGCGGGGCTCCACCCTGACCACGCCCCCAGCCCCTCACTGGGATTCTAGGCGGGGCTCCACCCTGACCACGCCCCCAGCCCCTCACTGGGGATTCTAGGCGGGGCTCCACCCTGACCACGCCCCCAGCCCCTCACTGGGATTCTAGGCGGGGCTCCACCCTGACCACGCCCCCAGCCCCTCACTGGGATTCTAGGCGGGGCTCCACCCTGACCACGCCCCCAGCCCCTCTCTGGGGTTCTGGGAGGGGTAATACCGCTGAGCCCTCAGCCCTCTTTAGTCCTGAAGACAGATTGATTATGTTTCTCACTCTGGCCTCAAAGTCGTGATTTTCTGACTCTGCCTCCCAAACAGCCATGCCCAGATTTAGAATGGGCTGTAACTGTTTGTCAAACATGTTGCTTGCTCCCAAGGTTGGCACTAAGGAGGGCAGCTCTTCAGTGTTCCCTACCTGCTGCCTTCTCAGCTCTCTCTGCACGCAGACGCCCGGCCTCCCGAAGCACAGCCATGGCCCTGATGGCAGCCCGCAGCACAGCCCAGCGGAACACAGCCACTGGGTCCATGCCGATGAGCTGGCGCACATAGGAGCTGTCACTGCCCCGCAGCAGTGCCACGATGTCGGGCCGCATGTAGTCCATGTTCTTCTCTCGGAAGTCCTGGTGAGGTGGGAGTGGCCGGTCACCCTTTGGAGCCCATGGATGCCCCAAGAGCATGACAAGAAAGGGCTGCCGATGCCCTGCAATCCTGGCTTGACTGGCATTGAGGTTTGGAGTGAGTCCAAGCATCCGCAGAATGTGCGGTCCCCATTGAGTAGCAGCAAATGGTCCAAGAGCACGGTGTGGGTGGGACGCTGCACCTACCTTGATCTGATACTTCACCCTGCCCGCAAAGTGCTGGATGATGAAGGCAGGCTCCAGGACTGGTGTGCCCAGGAAATACTTGTTGTCTTCATGCTGCTGCTTGAACTTGGCCAGCAGGGTGTGGCTTGTGGCATGCGGGAAGCTGCAGACAAGGTTGGACACACACAGCTAAGAACCCACACTGAGTACAGAGTGGGAAGGCCCCCGAGCTGCTCTGACGGGGGCTGATGCCAGGTAGTGTGGACGGAGGATGGACGAGGAGAGGACAGAATGAGTGCCAGCACCCCTGTAGTTAGTTAGTTCTTGATTGGCATGGTGTGTACATGCATGTGCCTGTGTGTGTAGAGGTCAGACAGCCTGCAAGAGTTGGTTATCTCTGTCCACCACGTGGACCCTGGGGATTGACGCAGGTCTTCAGGCTTGTTGGCAGGCATCTTTAACTGACTGAGCTATCTAGATGGCCCACCTGTCAGCTTCTAACATACACTGCACACCCACGTGGCAAATGTGGGACCACAGAGCAGGGTCCAGGAGGCACAGTTCTCAGGCACCCCACAAGGCTGTTTCTGCTCCCTGCTCCACTCTAGACCAGGTTTGCTGGTTTCTATCAGTCTCAGAAATGGACCTGGCAGCTTCTTGGATCCCACATTGGAGCTGCCTCTAGCTTCGGGTCAATGTGTACCTGGATGTGTGCCCTGGAGCTGAGGCATCAGGCCCCTGTTCCCCACACGGAGAGTGAGCATGGCCTTGCAGATAAAGCCAGGCTCTGTTCTGTCTGGGAGGGAGGAGATGAAGGAGTAAGAGGCTCCTTGTACCTGGCTATTTTGGTCACTTGGGAGGGAAATGTCTCCCTGGGTTTTGGCACACCCTGCTGGTCCCAGCCTCACTGTAAACACAGGCAATGCCAGGTGTGTGCTAGATGCCCGGCCCTGGAGCTCCACAGCTTGGTGGGGGAAGAGGAGGTCTGTCTGGCAGGGGAGACTCAGGGCTTGGAAGAATGTCCGGAAGGTGGGACACTCACTGCCTTGGGCACCAAAGAAAGACAATAATAATAAAAAGCTGCAGTAATAAATATTAAGGTGGCTGTTTCAGGAAACTCCAATCAGGGCCAGCCAGCCAGCTCAGCAGGTGAGGGCACTTGTGGCCAAGCCTGACAACATGGGTTCCATCCCTAGGAACCACATGGTTGAAGGAGAGAAATGATCCAAAAAGTCAAGACTTTTGCATGCACAGTGCACACCCACCACCAAACAACAACACATTTGCTACCTATTAACAACACACCCGCCACCCAACACCCGACAACCCACCCGACAACTAACAACAACACACTTGCTACCTAATAACCCATGTGCCACCCAACAACACACCCACCACCCAACAACACACCTACTACCCAGTAACAACAACCCACCTGCCACCCAACAACAACACGCCGACACCTAATAACAACAATACATTTTAAAGCAAAGCCTGACACAGGCCACCCAGTGAAACTGCTTGAAGCAGGGGGCTGCAGACCTGGCCAATAGACAGGCAGTGATGAGGAAGTCAGGTGGTTGGGTTTAGAGCCAATGAAAAGGCAGAACAGAAAGGCAATAAAAAGACAAGTCAGACAGGAAGAAACGCTCTCTCAGGGGAAGGACAGCAGCGAGTGATCAGCTAAAGGTAGTCTTGGCTCTTCGCTACTGCTCTGATCTCTTCGGCTATTACCCCTGTATTTGGCTCTGTGTTTCTTATTTAATAAGACTGTTTAGAAATTCGTCTACAATTGGCACCCAATGTGGGACAAGAATCCATCCCTTGCTGTTCCTCAGGGGCTGCAGACAGAGCCTGGCTCCTGTGGCTCCTGTCACAGTGCTCACCTGGCCCTTTTCTCCTCTGCTCTGCTCTGCTTCATAGGGTGGGCATTTGGCCTGAGGCACAGGATGTGAAGCAGGGTGCTGGGGATGAAGAGCTGCAGGGGATTCTGGGATTCTGGGATTCTCTCAAGAATGACAGGCATGTTCTGTGGTGCCGGGGACGGAACCCAGGGCTTTGGGCATGCCAGGCAGGAGCTCTACCAATAGCGCCTCCAGCCTCACCACAGGCACAGCACCATGCACAGGGATAGCTCCTTTGGCCTTGTCCGTTATTTCCAGGGGAAACTGTCATGGGATGGACTCTAAGATTCTGACAGTTTCGTGATTTGGGGGCTCGTATTCTCCAGGACTACGAGAGAAAGACTTGTCAGCACAGCCATGGCAACCAACCCAAAGCTACCTGATTTCTGCAAAGGGAGCTGCGTGACTAGAGTCCTTTCACTCTTTCCAACGGTGCACACACTGTTGGTTCTGCACAGCCCCAGCCCTGCTCCTAGGACACAGGAACCTTCCTGTGAAGATGTGTTCAGGCAGCACAGGTGAGCCACACGCCTGCTATTTCCAGAACATGATACACAAGCACTAGGCATCAGTGAGGCTCAGGGACTGGGCAAACCCACGTGAGAAGCTGAGCAGTTCAGGAAACCCCACATTGGCACTGGCTGAACAGCCAGGACAGTGACACTCACTTGCTCTCCTCGTCCAGCAGGTAGAAGAGGCCTGTGGGCTTCTTGCTGATGAGGTGGATGCAGCCCACGTTGTCGGTATAGTCAATGTTGTGCCACGCAATGCCCTCACCCTGGTACTCCTCCTGTAGGATGAGGAAGGTTAAGGAGGGCACTGCCTAGGATTCAGAAAGGGGCTCCCTGAAGAGTTGAACTGAGGGACTTGCACAAGCTCAGCAGGGGCTCCACCCCTGAGCCACGCCCCCAGCCCCTCACTGGGGGATTCTAGACAGGGCTCCACCCCTGAGCCACACCCCCAGCCCCTCACTGGGATTCTAGGCGGGGCTCAACCCTGAGCCACGCCCCCAGCCCCTCACTGGGATTCTAGGCGGGGCTCCACCCTGACCACGCCCCCAGACCCTCACTGGGGATTCTAGACAGGGCTCCACCCCTGACCACGCCCCCAGCCTCTCACTGGGATTCTAGGCAGGGCTCCACCCCTGACCACACCCCCAGCCCCTCACTGGGGGATTCTAGGCAAGCCTCCACTCTGACCACGCCCCCAGCCCCTCACTGGGATTCTAGACAGGGCTCCACTCTGACCACGCCCCCAGCCCCTCACTGGGGGATTCTAGGCAAGCCTCCACTCTGACCACGCCCCCAGCCCCTCACTGGGATTCTAGACAGGGCTCCACTCTGACCACGCCCCCAGCCCCTCACTGGGGGTTCTAGATGGGGGCTTGAGCCATGGCCCCAGCTCTCCTGATTCTACATGACTTACAAGCACTGTACTGACTTCCCCTGCTGGTCACCCCAGGAACTAGCCCTACTGATCCCCTTAGGCTGCACAGGCAACAGAGAGATGGTGCCCTGTACACTAAGGATAGTTCAGAGAGCCAAGGGGGCTCCAGCAATTTTCCCCTCAGTGTGACTCAAGAGAACCCGAAGTGCAAGCCCAAGAGGGCTTAGACATGTGTGTTTACAAGCCAAAGCACCAAGCCACAGGTGATAGGTGACTGGGTAAATTCAACACAACCTGGCCATGCGAAACAGGAATAAAACTGACACTTGAATAGAGGTGAGAATGGAGCCATTCTCCTAAGTTAAACAACCCGAGAGGAAAGGCAAACACTGCATGGCTCCACTGAGCAAGGGCTGGAGTGTCCTCAAGTTTATACAGACAGAAAGCATTAGGAGGTCTCCAGGGTCTGTGGGAGTGGGGGTGACGGGGTGGGAGTGTAGGTGTGTAACTGGGATGGAGCCTCAGACAACTCAGATATGACTGCAGAAGGTGTGTGTGGCTGATCTCCATACTGACAGGTCCTGCCTCCTCAGAGACTGCCATGGTGAAAGGAAAAGACATGGGACATATTCTGGGCACCTTCAGAGGACACACAGATGATAGGACAGAATGGTACACTGCTGCCTTGCTGCAGTGGCATCTAACATCTGGAAGGATTGAAAGACTGGAGGGCTGAGCGCACCACTGAGTTCAGGACAGAGCACTGAAGACCTGTGGTCCCAACTCCATGCCCTGCTGGTCCTGAGGGCCACCGCTGGGCCTGCAGGGTGGTTGGCTGGGGGTGGGGAGTAGGGGTGGGGAGGTCTAGCTCTCACCTGCTCCAGCTTGAAGATGTGCTGAGTGAAGTAATACTGCAGCTGCTCATTGGCATAGTTGATGCAGAACTGCTCAAAGCTGTTCCGTTCAAAGTCCTCGAACCCAAAGATGTCTAGGACACCGATGGACAAGCACTGGAAAGACAAACTGTAGTTATAGCCAGGGCCTGCCAGGGATGCTGAGCTTGCTGCGTGAGATGTGTGGCCCTGATGTCAGCTGGACACAGCTATCACCAGCCTGGCCCCCGTCGTTTTTGCGAATGGGACCATCACTACTCATTGATGGAACCAGGCCTCCAGATGCGCAATAAGCATTAGGGTGGAACCTAGGGTCTGGTGCCTGCATGCTGGGCAGGACTGGAGTAAAGACTTATGTTGTTCTGCACCCTCATACAGAGACCTAGGACAGATGCCTGCCTTCCTGTAGAAGGCAAGGGGTCCCCTGCCGACCATGATGTTTGCAGAGACCCCACAGGTTCCCAGCCTCCATGGTTTGTCCCAAGGATGGGACCTGTCCTTGGCCAGCTCAGGGCCTGTGCACTCACGGAAACGGCCTCTTCCATGTCTTTCTTGTTGAGGAGGGCGTGGTTGATTCTCAGCACAATCCAGTCAAACAGGGCACTGTACAGAGACTTGGCCATGGAGTCTCGGGCAGTTATGGCCTGTGGGTAAAGAGGTGTGTCACCTGGGGTGGGGCAACCACACCAGGTGCGGGCCATGATACTAAGATTCAGGGAACTGCTCTAATTTTGTCTCAGTTTCATAGACAAAGTCTCATGTATCCCAGGCTGGCCTTGAACTTGCCATGTAGCCAAAGACAATACTAAACAACTGATCCTCCTGCCTCTCTGTCCCCTGGGTTGGGGCTGCAGATGGGCATCAGCACAGCTACCTTTTTGCAGGTATTATAAGGATCTGAATCTAGGGCCCATATGCATGCAGGCACTTGTGACTGTGCCATCCCCCGACCCTTAACCAGGGTTTTCACCTTCCTTGTGTTGAGGTCTGCCTGCTCCTACACTAGCTGCTAGGTCACACCTTTGCTTAGGCTCAGAGCCTGAGGACTCTAGCAACTACATGGGTGTGCAGCATGGAATGTTAGCTGCTGTGTGTGTGAGACCAACCATGCCACCTGCACAACCATGGAACAGCCAAGGAAGCACTTCTCAGCACATCTACTGTGAGAAGTGTCTATTCTCTCCTCCTAACAATGGACGTGGCCAGCTACCATCAGCTGCTGGACATGTCCCTCTGGCTTAGACTTTCCTGGATGTCATGGCAATGTTACCACACAGAATGCTGCCTCTGCTGGGGACGCTTGTCCCCATAGCCTCTCTGGGGGACACCTGAGCCACACAGGGCATGAGTTCACTACAGAGATTTCAGGTCATGTCAGGGGTGCCTTGGCCCACAAAGGCTCAGAATGTCCATGATGCCTGCTGGAAATGTAAGCTGATTTCCTTAGGCAGGGTACCTATAGGGAGTGTCCCATACCCTGTTATCAGGTCCTTTCCTGGTGCCATCCAAATTCAACCTGCAAGTCATATTGCTCTTGAGATGTCAAGAGCTACGGGAACTGTGCCAGGAAGAGTACACCAGCAAACTGAGAGACGGCCCAGAGACCTATGCGCTGAGGGTCACCAAAAGGCCACCTCGAGCACAGCCCAGTCACCTCTTCACAGAACAAGGCAAGGGGTTGATATTTAAAGTTTGGTGGCTGGGGGTGGGGCTCTACTGCAGCTACTGAGCACTGCAATTACAGCCAGAAGTAGCACTGAACAGGATACAAATGGATGAACATGGCTATGTCAAAAAACTTTATTTACCAAACCAACTGGGGGAGCCGGCCAGATTTGTCCCAAATCATGCTGGACTTGCACGGCCACTGAACATCTGAACTCTAGAGGGAATGCCTCAGGCTCCAGTTCTGGCTCTGAGCCATGCAGTACCTACACTTTCAGGTATCTGGAGCCATCTATGGTTGGAGAATTCTAGAAATTAACAACTCAATACTTTAAAAAAACTCTGAGCACTTGTGATCAACCTTGATCTATCCTGAGATGGCTGAGCCTCATCTGGTTATCCAGTAGATCCTGGTGTCATATGCTCCCTGCTTGTCAGTCAGTCATCAACCAGTGCCCTGGGCCGCAGTGCCTGTGTTCAAGAGCAGCTCTACCTAATGGCCTGGGATGGTACGGTAGTGCATGTCATCCCAGAGGCAGTTGGGGTGTTCGAAATTTAAGGCCCACCTGGGATATGAAGTAAAATTGTCTCTAGCCAATAAGAAAATAAAAAGAGTAGATGCTAGCAGCTAACATGAGTTTGGAGACTCCCTTCAAGTGAAACGGTGAGCCACAAGGCATGCGAGACTGGTAAGCATGTCGTTGTTATTTCTAGTCTGTTCTGAAAGGTATTACTGCTAACCTCATACCGTACCCAACTCATATATCAAGTTTTCCAGCATGTGTACAGTGGAAGGGATTTTCCACATGGGGCTCTGCGCTTTGTGGCTCAGCAGCAGCAGCTGCATGTCTGAAACGGATCTCATGAGAAGCAGAGGCACAGGAAGCTGGTCTGGCCACAGCTGAGGTCCCCTGCTGCAGGGCTGGGCACACACTCACCTCACTCAGGCTGTAAGGCAGGATAAGCTTGTCGTTGACGGTCACTGTTTTTCTCTTGGTCAGGACCTCCACCAGGGTCTCCCGCTTCACCTGTTTCCAGGGTAGGGAAAGAAGGGCAGGGAGGTAAGACACTTGTCAGGGCTTCTGCACCATGGAGGCCAACCTGGAGAGCTGGGGAGAGCAGACGGACCACAGAGGCTGGGCTGGGAAGGGCCTCCCTACACATGGCGCCCTTTCCTGGCCTCCACAGGCACTGCACGCAGAAGCACATACCTACATGTATACGCATAAAATAAAAATCTTAAGAAACAAAATCAAACAACCCCCTCCCTCAAGTGTGCTAGCTTACTCTTAAGTCCAGAACTGGGGAGCAGAGGCAGGTGGATCTCTGTGAGCTCAAGGCTAACCCAGTCTACATAGTGAGTTCCAGGCCTAGCCAGAGCTACATAGTGAGATCTTGTCTCAAAAATAAACAGGTAAATAAAATAAAAACTAAAAAGTAATATAAAACTTGAAAGCAAAAAACCACAAGGATAGGTGTGGTAGTGCATGTCTTTAATCCCTGGCCTCAGGAGGCTGAGGCAGGTGGATCTTAAGTTCTAGACCAGCCAGAGTGAGACTCTATCTAAAAAAACAAAACAGAAAGGTAAACTGGAGGTCTGGCTCATCAGGACAAGATCTAAGATTCATCTAGCCAGCTCTAGGCCCCACAGTTCCATCCCCAGCAGTGTAAAAGAAAAAAGAAACAAACTTAGGGCACTCAAGCTCTGCACGGGGACGCTACAGGCGCTATCCCCATGTCCAGCCACTAGGTGCCAGCAGTGCTCCCAGTCTGGGGAACAGAAGTCTCCCCAGGTGAGAACCAAAGAGGAGACTTCCCACTTCACACCATCACCTACCTAGCTGCGTCTGCACGTGCGGGTTTGTGTGGGTTTGGTACAGTGAGAGGAGCCTGGGATCCCACATGTGAGGGAAGTGGGCGTCATGGGCCACACCCCCAAACCCATCATGTATTTTTTTATTTTGAGCTGGAGTGTCTCACTGAGGTGCTCAGGCAGGTCTTGAATTTGAAGACTCCTGTCTTAGCCTGAGAGTGGCCAGAATGACACCTAGCCCCAAACTATATGTTTTAAATTTTATTGTTAAAAAACAATTTATGAGCTGGGCGGTGGTGGCGCACGCCTGTAATCCCAGCACTCGGAGGCAGAGCCAGGCGGATCTCTGTGAGTCTGAGGCCAGCCTGGTCTACAGAGTGAGTTCCAGGACAGCTGAAGCTGCACAGAGAAACCCTGTCTCAAAAACAACAAAATCCAAAAAATGGATGTTTTGTCTAAAATCGGTCTGTGCACCATGTGCATGCCTGATGCCTGAGGCCACCAGAAGAGGTTGTCAGATCTCCTGGGACTGGAGTTAGAGACAGTCATGAGCTGTCATGTGAGTGCTGGGACTTAAATCCATGTCCTTTGGAAGACAGTGCTCTTGTGAGCATCTTCAGCTCCCAATTCGTGTTTTTTGCAGGCAGGGTTTCACATAGCCCAGGCTGGCCCCGAACCGCTTATCTCTGTGTCTTTACCTCTCCAGTGCTGAGATGACAAGCGTGTGCCAACACATCAGGGTTATGTGTGGCTGGTGTGGGACAGGCTTTGTGAACACTAGACAATCCTCTGCCACACAGAGCGACAGCATCAGCCCAGGAAACCATGGCTTCACTTGTTGACACTGAATTGTGTGTGTAGATATGTGCCTGAGAGTGAAGGAGACCATGAAGGCTGTGGCCACAGGCAGATGTGAGTGAGAACTGAGCTCTGTCTGTGAGAGAGAACACCTTAACCACCCAGAGCCTCCTACTGGTTTGTACAGCCAGACACACAGACAGGAGCAAAGAGGGGACATCTCAGAGATGACAGAGGAAGCAGGCAGCAGCAGAGTTCCTTCACTTGTCCCCTGTAATGAGGCTGCCCCACCGTGTCAGGGACCAGGAAGCACGTGTAAGGGAGGATGGTGGAGAAGGGAGGTACCTTCAGGAGCTCAGACAGGGTGTCCAACACCTCAGGGGGCCCGACCTCCAGCCCTTCGTCCCGGCCTGTGGCTCTCTTTTTGTAGGTGACGTTGCCCAGGTACAGGATGGCTGAGAGGACAGAGAAGATCCTGGGACACAGAGAGAGGTTACTGTGGCCTGCGTTACCGCTTGTTTCTGTAGCAGTGTTTCATGCAGCCAGGCCGAGGGTGCTCCCCACTTCACACCCCGTCCCCACGCCCAAGTGCTGCTGCCTGTAAGACATCACACTTGGCTCGGGTGGTGCTACAGACAGAACCTATGGTTCACACCTCATACCAACTGGGTTCCAGCTCCAGCCCTGATAATTTGAGATGAGTTCAAACTACGTAGCACAGGCTAGCCTCACCTGATGTCTTCCCAAGCACTGAGGGTGCAGATAATTAATACACCACCGCACAAACTGACTTTAATGTTTTTGCTAAGAGACAGGGTCTTGTTTATGGAGACAAAGCTGGCCTTGAACTTCCAACCATCTTCCTCCCTGTGTGGTTGTTGTTTTGCTTTGTTTTTTTGTTTCTTTCAGATAAAGTCTCACAATGAAGCAAAGGCTGACTTTGAACATGTAACCCTCATTTCTCAGTCTCTCCAGTGTGGAGATGGCAGGTGGGCACCATTGTGTCCAGCTTCAACTGGTTTGGACCGCTGCCTCCCAGCTCAGGGCTGCATCCCTCTCCTGTGCTCTGTGTAGAATACTGCCTATCCTCTACCGGGCTGCAGGTCAGACCTCAAGAGGAACTGCTCATTGCCTAGTGGCTCAGCAGCCCACTTACTGCTTCTTGGTAGCAGGTAGGAAGCCCACCATCTCCATGGCCTGCTGGAGTCTTTCAAAGTCATGTTTGAGGTCTTCTCCATCTTCAATATTCAAGTTATGCTGAGAAAACAAAAAAAAAAACCAAAGGTGTGGGCACTCAAGCACTTCCGGCCTGGAGGGCAGTGAGGAGGGCGATCCAGGCTGGAGAGAAAGAAGGCCAGGGCTGGGATGAATGGCAGCTTTTGTGTGTGTGCTCAGGGCTGGGCTGTAGGCCCAGCAGGGCCAGGCTGGCCACCTCTGAGCTCCCTATGGCAGACAGCCTTGGGGACAGAGGCGGCGCCATGGCTGCAGCTATTTACCTGGTTGAGGTAGAAATAGTCTTGAGGCTGCTTCAGCCGGAATTCCTGGCGCTCTTCCTCGCTGACACCCAGCAGCAGATAATAAAACACATGGTAATTCCTGTGGGTGACCAGCAAGGGGAGTCAGTGCCTGGACAGGCACACAGCACAGGAAAGGGTGGGTGGGATGGGTCAGCTGGTCAAGGCTGTTGCTGCTAAACCAAGGGACCTGAGTTCAATCCCCGGAACACACATAGTAGAGAGGGTACTGAATCTCCAGGTGTCCTTTGACCACACATGTACATGTTTACACACACACACACATACACACATACACACACTGAAATAAACAAAGTTTAAAAAAGAGTCTTGGCCGGTATGGTAGAGCACACCTTTAACCCCAGCACTTAGGAGGCAGAGGCAGGCCAGTCTCTGTGAATTTGAGGCCAGTTTGGTCTATAAAAAGAGTTCCAAGACAGCCAAGGCTACATAGAGAGACCTGACTTAAAAAATAAATAAAAATTTTAAGTATTGTTAGAAAAAAAGAGGGAATTCCTCAAGTGAGTGAGTGGCACAGAAGCAGAGGACGTGAGTCTCACCTGCTTGTTAAACACGGATTTGTTATGTTACTATGGTCTCACTGAAGCCCCGCCTGGCCTGGAACCTGAGATCCTCCTGCCTCAGTGTCTATTCTGGCTCACAGAATGTGCGGCTGTGCCAGCTCTGAGGTGTTATTCAAACACATTTCAGGCTGACTCTGAATAGAGTGGGCATGCAACTTTCAGCAAGGGCAGTAAGGGGCACAAGGCTGGAGGCCACGGCAGCAGGTATGTGGAGTGGAGAGCAGAGAGCTTAGACTCCAAGCCTGGCGTCCCTCAAGGGGCCCTTGGGCAACACAACTCTTGCTTCACCTCTGTGAGAGCCGAAGCTTGAGCAGGACTGTGTTCACCCCAATCCCACACCCTGGGGCCTGAAGAGAGGGCTGCTCTTACAGAGGACCCACAGTAGTTCCCAGAACCTGCACACTGGCTACCAAGCCCCGCTAACTTCAATTCCAGGGCTCCTGGCACCCTCTTCTGATCTCCCTGGGCTCCAGGCACACAGGCAGTATACCAACACATAGGCAAAACACCCACATACATAAACAAGCAAAAAAAAAAAAAAAAAAAAAAAAAAAAAACATGCCCCACCGCTCATCCTTCTCCCGGGATACCAGGCGAGACTTTTCAAGCAGGTATTTCTCCACAACAGCTCTGTTATGAAAGAAAAAAAGGGAGAAATAAGATTACATTTTAGTATTGATGTTTCTTTTTTCTGAGTTTTTTGCTTTGGCTAGAGTTGAAGAGGGAACCAAGAACCATAAATTTCAAGCAGGCACCACATCATTAAGCCACGCCCCCAGGCCCTCACTGGGATTCTAGGCGGGGCTCCACCCCTGAGCCACGCCCCTCACTGGAGACTCTAGGGCCATTATCTATGTCTAAGCCAAGATCTTCACTTAGATATTGTAGGGTTGTTCTTTTTTCCTTCATTTCACTCAGGTTCTCATTCAGCCTAGGCTGGCCTCTAACTTGCTGTGTACAGGGAACGCCTATCAACTCCTGATCTCCTCCTTAAATCTCCTGAGTGTTGGGATGACTGAAAGGCCCACACCACCACAGCCTGGGTTACAGAGTGTTGGGCGGAACCCTGGGCCACTACACATACTCTCTACTGAGCTAAGGCCCACTTCCTCTTCTGGTGTTTGAGACAGACCTCACTGTGTAGTTGAGGTTAGCCTTGAACTGCTGCTCTCCTCAATCATGCCTTCTGCGAGCTGGGCTAATGTGCACCATACACAGGGTCTCTGCAGTGCTGAGGGGGGACCCAGGGCTTTGTGTTTGCTAGGCAGCCTCTCTACCAAGGGAGCCACATCCTAACCACATCTCTGCTCTGGCCTAGCATTGAGGCACCATGGTGCTGCCTGCTGCAAATGCCCTGAAGATCACCCGTGTTCTGACTTCAAACTAAGAATCAGGAATAGGCTGACCTATGTGTTCCTGGAGAGAGAGCTGAGCATGGTACAAGGAAGCCTGACAGGACCCAGGCAGGTGAAGGGACCCCAGGCCAGCCCCTGGCAGGTGAAGAGAAGGAAACATGTCCTCAACAACAGAATGCTGCTGGAGGGGCTTCAGGCACTTGCCTGTGCACACACTGACTCAGAACCTCAGTATAAGCCCAGAGATTGCTTTCATGGCTTGACTGCTTACTGACAGGCAGACAACAGACAGCTAATTTTTAAGGTACAACTTGGGCATGTGCTGGCCTTGAACTAAGAGTTCCCTCTGCCTCTGCCTCCCAAGTGCTGGGATTAAAGACGTGTGCACAAATGCCTGACATAGCCCTGTGTTTTATATTTAAGTCTTTTCCTATTTCTTTATTGGGTTATTCATCCTACTATCTAGCTACCTATGCTCATAATACATGACAGCACAAGGCATTCCTCACACTCGCTAGACAAGCACTCTATGGCTGAGCTGCACCTCGCCATCTGTAAGTTACGTCTATTCAGTGTGAGAGCATGCCTGAGGATGGGTGTCAAAGGACAACGTCTGGGAATCCCTGGTCTCTTACCTTGCTGAGGCAGAGTATCTGTCCTAGACTACTGTGACAAAAACCCTCTGATGAAAAGCAACCTAGAGGAAATGAAGACAAGGCCCCACAGCCCGTCCACAGCCCGTCTGGCCCAGGCTGTCAATCAAGGTTGTCCTGTGGACTGACTGGGCTGTCAAGTGACAACCACAGCTACCTGGGGTGCTACTGCACACTCCAGGCTGCCCAGCTCCCAGCTTCTGGTGACTCTGTCGTCTCTCCTGGCAGGAGTGTGGGATGACAGATGTGCACCTGGCTTCTCACATGGCTTCCTGGGTGTCGCACTCTGGCTGTCAGGCTTGTCTGGCCAGTGCTTTCACCCACTGAAGCATGCCTCTGGCTGCCCCCACCGTCATCTCTCCTGAAGAGCAGGGGCCTCTGACCTCTGACCCCCCAGGTCCCTGGCTGCATCCACAATCTGGCTTTCTGGAGCTACTGCTTCCTCCCAGTCCCATTTGGGTCACCCATGAGGTGCTAGGAGCAACAGGAAAGTGCAGCACCCTTGAAGCCCAGGCTCAAATCCCCTTCATCTCCAAACACTAGGGACCACAACTATGTAGGATTTTCCCCAAGCATTCATTCATTCATTCATTTATTTATTTATTCATTCATTCATTCATTCATTCATTAGTTCATTTATTTATTTATTGGGTCTTTTTGAGACAAGGGTTTCTCTGTGTAACAGCTCTGACTGTCCTGGAACTCACACTGTAGACCAGGCTGGCCTTGAACTCACAGAGATCTACCTGCCTCTGCCCCGAGTGCTGGGATTAAAGGTGTGCGCCACCACTGCTCAGCCCAAGTATTTATTTTAATATTTCACTTTTATTTTGAATACTATGTGTGTGTATCTATATGTGTGTTTGTGCGCTGCCATGTGGGTGCTAAGAACCAATAATCTCAGGCATGCTGAAGGAGCAGCTGGTGCTCTTCACTGCTGAGCCAATGATTACAATATCTGCATGTATGTGGGGACAAAGTCCAGTATACACACACAGTTATGTGTATCACATACAGACCCTCTACACATAGCACACAACCTGAGTCTCACAGGGTCCCTTGCTGAGCAGTGAGCTCATCCATTTGGTCAGTCTAGTTGGCTGGCTTGCTCCAGGAATCCCTCCTCTCTGCTTCCTGAGTGCTGGGATGACAGGGGGCTGCCACACCCGCCCACCCAGCTTTCATGAGGGTTCTGGGATTTCCAACTCTGGTGCTCACACCACACAGTATTTTAGTCCCTTAGCCGTCTCCCCAGGACTTATCAGGTCCTTTATACAATATTTCTAGTTTTGCATGGGCATATCCCTGGAAGCAGAGGTGTGGCATCTTCCAGCCCCAGTGCTTGCTGACTCCGAGAACCTGGAACATCTTGGATTTAAGTTTTGGATTCTGGATGCTTGGGCTACAGGAGTGGCAGCCCACATTTCCAGGGGACCTGTGGTGTTCCAGGCATTATCTCAAGCAACCCTCCCACACACAGAGAAGGTGCTGTAGGTCCCAATGACAGACAGGAACTGAAGCCCCTACAAGACCCTACAGGAAGGAAAGGGCCTGGCCAGCTCCCCCCACATCCACTGGGACTGGCAGGGCCCAACCTGTGAGGGTTTGTGGACCTTTCCATCTGAGCCTGCCTTTTAATTTTATTTATTTTCTGTTGTTATGAGACAGGGTTTCACCATGCTGTCCTAGCTGCCCTGGAACTTACTATGTAGATCAGGCTAGCCTCGAACTCATGGAGCTCCACCCTCTGTAGGACAGTGAGTGCCATTAAGTCTGTAGGCCTGCAGTAGACCTAAGATGCTGCCTGGAGAAGGGGCTGGAGAAAGAGTTCAGCTCTGCTCTTCCAGAGGGACCTGGCTCCATTCCCAGCACCACAAGGCAGCTCACACCATCTGTTAAGTCCAGTTTCTGGAGATCCAACACCCTCTTCTGGCCTTTGTGGGCAACACACACACACACACACACACACACACACACACACACACACACACTCCTTTCTCCCCCTCTTCTGCAGGATTGCCTGAGTAACCAAACTCACAGAGATCCACCTGCCTCTGCCTCCTGAGTGCTGGGATTAAAGGTGTGAGCCACCATACCCAGCCCTAATTTCCAGTTTTAAAGGTCTGAGGCCAACAAGGGGTTCCTGTGAGAGCAGAGGCTCCCTCTGAGCTGATCTGCACTCACAGGAAACTGAAGCCTCAGGAATGGGGAACTTGGGCTCAGACCAGCCCTGACCCTTGGTTTTATGAATAAACAGTGACAGAAATATGACCAGACACAACAGGCAAAGGCAGACCTGGGTGGCAGCCTTTGTGGCATGAGGCTGTGGAAGCTCCTAGGCCAGGAGGCTAGGCCAGAACGAGGACACTGGCCAACTCGGAATTCCTCTCTTAAATCCAAGACTAGCACTTGAACAGGGCAGGGGTGTGGGGTGAGGGTCAGCAGCAGGGCAGGGGTGTGGGGTGAGGGCCAGCAGCAGGGCAGGGGTGTGGGGTGAGGGCCAGCAGCAGGGCAGGGGTGTGGGGTGAAGGCCAGTAGCAGGGCAGGGGTGTGGGGTGAGGGTCAGCAGCAGGGTAGGGGTGTGGTGTGAAGGCCAGTAGCAGGGCAGGGGTGTGGGGTGAGGGTCAGCAGCAGGGCAGGGGTGTGGGGTGAGGGTCAGCAGCAGGGCAGGGGTGTGGGGTGAAGGCCAGTAGCAGGGCAGGGGTGTGGGGTGAGGGTCAGCAGCAGGGTAGGGGTGTGGTGTGAAGGCCAGCAGCAGGGCAGGGGTGTGGGGTGAGGGTCAGCAGCAGGGCAGGGGTGTGGGGTGAGGGTCAGCAGCAGGGCAGGGGTGTGGGGTGAGGGTCAGCAGCAGGGCAGCTTGCTGAGCACTTTGGAGCCCCCAAGAGAAAAGCTGATCTAGCCTGAACTTGCTGGGAGCCTGAGGCAGGGAGGGGCAGGCTGCACCCACTAGGTAAGGGGCAGCTTGGCTAGTGTACTAGGCCAGTCAGCGTACCTGACAGACCTGTGCATATGACCTAACCAAGTACTTACTCACCTGTTTTAGTGGTTTTTAGTTATTCAAGGTAAGAAAATAAGAAACAGAAAATTCCAAAGTAAATGATTTGTAAGTCTGACGTTCTGAGGCATTTTAACAGCTGGATGAAACCCAGACCACCCTTACTGCCCCTCCAGGGTCCTGACTCCTCCTGTATATGCTACCCTCCTGTTAGCTACTCTGCAGCTACCCTGGTTACCAGATCAACTGCCACTGTACTGGCTTCCAGCAGCCCAGAGTTACCCTAATAATGACCCGAAAGCCTACAGGAGTCATTAGACTCTAACTGGAGAGAGAGATTTACTTAGCCCACGATCCAGATGTGAGACTGTGTGGCAGCTGGACCCCAGGCGGGTATGGTGGGGCTGAGGCCAAGCAGAGAATGTGCAGACACAGGGTCCAGAGTTGACCTGACCTTCACCAAGGGCCTCTCAACCCGCACCCCAGCAGAGCCTGCCCGTGTGGGGAGGGAAGGATGCCAGAGGCTCAGACTCTCCCTTCCACACCCAGTGTGAACTATCAATGGACAACTGTCCACAGCCTTGACAGCCAGAGGGTCTGAATCCTGGGACTGTGGCAAACCTCACTGCGCTGCAGAGCTCCACAGTGCATTCACTGCCATGTGCCACATGCCTGTAAGTGACCAGGCTGCAGCCCTGGAATGCCACCCCTGCCTCACACCCTGATATCTGCCTGCCAATGGTCTGCTGCTCAGCCCTCCCTTGTAACTACGGTCCCTAGGTCTGTGTTTACACACCCACTGGCCATAGGTCTGTGTTTACACACCCACTGGCCATAGGTCTGTGTTTACACACCCACTGGCCATAAGTCTGTGTTTACACACCCACTGGCCATAGGTCTGTGTTGACACACCCACTGGCCATTGGTCTGTCTGTTGACACACCCACTGGCCATAGGTCTGTGTTTACACACCCACTGGCCATAGGTCTGTGTTTACACACCCACTGGCCATAGGTCTGTGTTTACACACCCACTGGCCATAGGTCTGTCTGTTGACACACACACTGGCCCATAGGTCTGTCTGTTTACTCACCCACTGCCCCATGAACCTTCTGTCTACCAACAGGTCTACCCAATCCTGAACTACGTATCCTCCCACCCACCAGCTCACCAACCCAACCTGTCACTCTTTTCAGCCATCTATCTCCTATGCCCTCAAATCCATTAACCCATCTATGAGCCAACCCACCCACCAACATACCTACCCACAAATCTATCTACCCACCCGTGAATTCCACCTGTGCACACACCCACCCACCCACATACCCTTGAGTCTGCCCACTCACTGATGATCCTCCAGCCCAAGTCTACCCATCCACCCACTTGAGAGTCTTCAGCCCACTCATCAATCAACACACCTCCCTCACACAAAATCTATCAATCTGCCCATAAATCTACAACCTACCCATCTACCCATCCATATAACAACCCTCCCACAAGCCCCTTAATCTATCCACCCACCCAGGAATCCACTCAAGTATCTAAGCTGTCATTTGCCTACACACAAAATATATGCATAAATCCAGCCACCCACACATCTATCCCTCGACCCATAAATCTCTCCCACTCACTGCCTCTGCCCAGCCACTGCACTTCCCTGGACTATTACCTCATGTTGTTGCTCAGCACTGTCTGTTTCTGGGTAAGGGCCTTACATCTGGCTGATGCTGGGGTGCCTGTGATACCCCGACACCTTACGAAGGCCAGCAAGCAGGCTCTCCAGCCTGGCTGGTTCTGACTCAAGGGCCAAAGAAGATCCTCACTGCCCAGACATGGGGTACACTCTAGGGCAGAGCACTGGCTCAGCTCTCGGCGGGCCCTGGGTGCCAGCCCTAGCTTGAGGAACACACGGACAGAGCAACTTACCCCCGCACGATGCCGCTCTCCAGGTAGTTGACTTGGATGAACTTCCCGAAGCGGCTGGAGTTGTTGTTGTGGGCTGTCTTGGCATTCCCGAAAGCCTGCAGGGAGCAAAAACAGCACTAGAGACCGGCCTGGGATCCACAGCCTCCACCCTGGCCCCACGACTCCTGTGTACACGGCATTCTTATCCCCAGAGCCAGCCTTGAGCTACTCATTCAGAGGTTCAGGTAAGAGGCAAGGCACAGGGCAGGAGAGATGACAGCATGAGATCGATCCCTGGGAGGCATTTGGTGGAAGGAGAGAACCGAATCTTGCAAACTGTCCTCTGATCTCCATACATGTACATGTGTGCCCACACATAGACACACACGTACATAAATGTAATCATAAGCATTTTTTTTTTAATTTAAGGGTTTGTTACTATTGTGTGTGCGTGAGGGTGGGGTATTTTGCTTGTACTGTGCACCTTGTGTGTGCCTGGTGCCTAAAGAAGCCAGGAGAGGGCATTAGATCCCCTGAAACTTGAGTTACAGAAGGATGAGTTGCCATGTGAGTGCTGGGAATTGAACCCAGGTCCTCTACACAAGCAGCCAGTGCTCTTAACTGCTGAGCCGTCTCTCCAGCTCAACAACAACAACAATGTAAAAAGCAAGTCTCAGGTGTGTAGCTGAAGCGTGTCCCCATGTGCTCAGTCTGCCTAATGCTGAAGCACGCTGGGGTTACAAGAGTGGGAAGCCACACCCAGCTTTTCACACGGGTACTGGGGATTCAATCTCAGGTCTCCACACTTGCACATCAAGCACATTCACCCTCCGAGCCATCTCTTCAGAGCCTGTTTTGTTTATGTTTTGAGACAGGCTCTCACTTTGTGGCCTAGAACTAGCAACCATCCTCCTGCCTCAGCCTCCCAAGTGATAGAATGCTACATCTGCACCCCCACGCCCAGTGTGTAACTATTCTTCTTTTAAAATTATGCCATCTTAGCCGGGCATGGTGACGCATGCATTTAACCCCAGCACTCAGGAGGCAGGGGCAGGTGGATCTCTGAGTTTGAGGCCAGCCTGGGCTACAGAAGAGTTCTGGGACAGCCAGGGCTATGGAGAAAGACCAACCAACCAACCAACCAACAATAAATAAATAACCAACCAAATAAATAAATAAATGAAGCCATCTATAACACTCGATTACAGTGACAGAGGACTAAGGCAACCAGCAAGCAACAGGTGGCCTCTGTGTGGTAGCCCAAAGGGAAATTCCACAAAAAAGGCCAGGTGTTGTTCTGTGATGGAGGAGGACCAGGTGTTGTTCTGTGATGGAGGAGGACCAGGTGTTGTTCTGTGATGGAGGAGGACCAGGTGTTGTTCTGTGATGGAGGACCAGGTGTTGTTCTGTGATGGAGGACCAGGTGTTGTTCTGTGATGGAGGACCAGGTGTTGTTCTGTGATGGAGGACCAGGTGTTGTTCTGTGATGGAGGACCAGGTGTTGTTCTGTGATGGAGGACCAGGTGTTGTTCTGTGATGGAGGACCAGGTGTTGTTCTGTGATGGAGGACCAGGTGTTTATTGTTCTGTGATGGAGGACCAGGTGTTGTTCTGTGATGGAGGACCAGGTGTTGTTCTGTGATGGAGGACCAGGTGTTGTTCTGTGATGGAGGACCAGGTGTTGTTCTGTGATGGAGGACCAGGTGTTGTTCTGTGATGGAGGACCAGGTGTTTATTGTTCTGTGATGGAGGACCAGGTGTTGTTCTGTGATGGAGGACCAGGTGTTGTTCTGTGATGGAGGACCAGGTGTTGTTCTGTGATGGAGGACCAGGTGTTGTTCTGTGATGGAGGACCAGGTGTTGTTCTGTGATGGAGGACCAGGTGTTGTTCTGTGATGGAGGACCAGGTGTTGTTCTGTGATGGAGGACCAGGTGTTGTTCTGTGATGGAGGACCAGGTGTTGTTCTGTGATGGAGGACCAGGTGTTGTTCTGTGATGGAGGACCAGGTGTTATTCTGTGATGGAGGAGGACCAGGTGTTTTCTGTAATGGTGGAGGGCCAGGTGTTTATTGTTCTTTGATGGAGGAGGAGCAGGTGTTTATTGTTCTTTGATGGAGGAGGAGCAGGTGTTTATTGTTCTGTGATGGAGGAGGAGCAGGTGTTTTCTGTAATGGTGGAGGGCCAGGTGTTGTTCTGTGATGGAGGACCAGGTGTTCTTCTAGAGCTGTGACACTTCAACAGAACAGCTGAGCTGGTCCTGGTGGCTACGTGTAGGCCCACAAAGGGTCAAGCTCCTCAGGTCCACAGGAAGAGTAAACAACCAGAAATCCCAGAGCATGTAGTAAAACCCTAGTCAGAGCCCAGGCCTTAGTGGCCCAAACCTTTAATCCCAGCACTCAGGAGCAAGACACAGGGAGATTTTCACAAGTTCACTACTAGCCTGGTCTACATAGAGAGCTGCAGACCAGCCAGGACTACACAGTGAGACAGATCATCTCAAAACAATAAGGCTTGGGCAAGCAAGAAAGCAGTGAGGACCCACGCTGGGAAGGGCCCTTCCGGGCTGGGTGGCAGCTGGGGGCTTTGAAGCCTCCACCAAGGCCCACATAGGTAGCACCTCATAGGACTCAACCTCACAAGTCACAATGTCTGGAGCCTCTAATGTCTAGAGCAGACACAGCCTCAATACCTGATGACTGTGATCCACTACATTCTGAGCAGCTAAGTGAGGGTCGGCTTAGAATGGGCTGTGTGGAAGCAGCCTGTCGTTCCTGCTGCAGGCTCAGGGCTTGGGAGTGCTGACGAGGCCCCACAGAACTCATGTTCCTCAGCCTCTCACTGTGGACACAGGGACTGGAGTCCCACCATCCATCCATCCATCCATGTATGCCTGCTTGCATTGCTGGGGGTAGAACCCAGGGCCTCATGCATGGAAGACAAGCACTCACTCTCCCCTGGGATGTGGGGTGCTTGTTTCCGCCCTGCAGGGAGCGGAAGGCTAGAGTCAGGAAGGCCCCCCGAACCTGAACAACTGCTGGGGGACTGTTCAGTGGAGCTGCCTGTGAGCTGTTGTGTAGGGAGCTTCAGGGCTGCAGTTGTTGCCCACAGGGATTTTCAGTGACGCAGCTGCCTCAGCTATGCGTGCTCCTGTAAGGAACACCAATAAACCCCTGGCTTAGCCAGCTGTGCTGTGGAACAATCCTTTTCTACACTATGAGTATGAATTATTCTCACTGGTTAGTTAAAAAGCTGACAGTCTGGTAACTGGGCAGGGATTTAGGTGCAAAAGCCAAATTGAGAATGATTGGGAAGAAGGAAAGCGGAATCATCATCAGCTAGCTGCCCAGGAAGCATGTCTTATGCTAGAGAACAGGCAGAGCCACGAGCCATGTGGCAATACGTAGATTAATAGAGATGGGTTAATTCAAGTAAGAGTTAGTTAGTAACAAGCCTGAGCTATTGGCTTTATAATTATAATTTATAGATTAGACAGTAATTAAATATAAATAAATTATATTATTATAAATTAAATAATAATTTTTAAAAGCATTTAAATTCATATTCAGCCTCTGAGTCAGTTATTTGGGATTGGGCAGTCCAACTGGGACAGGAAACGTCCGATTATACAGCTGGACTTGGGTGGACTCATTTCTTTGGTCTGTCATCTGTGTCCTACATGTGGTGAGTAGAACCTGGAAGGGAAGAACAACTGCTGGGGTACTCTTCTTTTGTTCACACCTTCCCAAGAAGTCACATAACAGTGTGACTCTCTGTCACTGACATGCACATACTAAGATGCCACTAATACCCAGTCACCAAACTGCCCCATTACAGAGTGCAGACATCCACAGGGGCCAGGGTCCCTGCAGGTCCCACCATCACTAATAATACAAGGGAGGCTCAGACACAGCATTATTCTGCCCTGGAGCCTAGATCTGCAGCCCCCTGCCTGGACAACAGTCTACCCTAGGAGACCACTTAGTATCTATGGAAGAAGGGAGGGTGTGCCTACAAAGGAGGCACATGCTGGCCTGCTGTTTGTTCCTTTTGTTTTCTGAGACAGGTTTTCTGTGTAACCCTGGCTGTCCCGGAACTCACCTCAAACTCAGAGATCGGCCTGCCTCTGTCTCCCAAGTGCTGGGATTAAAGGTGTGCCCATCACTGCCCAACTCTTTTTTCTATTGAGATTACACTGTAATCCACTTATTTAGTTATTTGTTACTGTATGCCTGTGTCCTGGAACCAGTCATCCAGAAACAGGAAGGGCTAGGGCTGGGTACAGAAAGACTGCCTTGATGGCAGTCCTGGGGGTATCTGGCCCAGAGTTCAGCCCTGAAACTGTGGTTTTGTTCGGTTGAGTCCCAGGGACTCAAGGTGCTAAGGTGTGAGCTCACGTGGGGCATGAGAGACATGAGCTTTAGCCTGGGGACTGGGCACCGCACACCGGTGGGGAGCAGCCTCTTCCTCCTATTCTGTGACATCACTCCCAGTCAGCCTCTGCCTCTGAAAACAGAGGCAGGAGGATTGCCATGAATTCTAGGCAAGCCTGAGCTACAAACAGACCCTTAATAAAATTAAAAAAAAAATACAACAACAACATAAGCCCAAATGAAAAGGTGCATGGGATGGCCCACCTTGTCCCCTGTGGAGCTGGGATGACTGCAGTTGGGACAGCCTATTTCTCAGAGAAGTCGATATGGCACCTCAGCCTAGGGCTGCTTGCTACAGATGAGTTCCCAAAATTGCACACCCCTAAGAGGCACAGGACTCAACTTTTCATGCAGACCTCTAAACATGACAGTCAGGTCCAGATCTGGGGACAACCAGCCAGCAGTGCCAAGGATGCAGGAGAGGTTGCTTTCTGGTTCTATGATTACAGATGACCCTGCAGGCCAGGGTTTTGTCTGTGCCTGGTGACCTCACGTGTCTGGTATGTGTCTGAGTACACAGCGACTTTTCAAAGCCCTGCTAAAAATATCCGGTCGATGCTATGATACATAGAGGAGGAAATGCCAGCTACAGGAATGCTGTGTGGCTCAGAGCACAAGGCTGGCCCAGGGGCTGAAGGGGATGGCACTGGGCTATGGGTGGCCTGGCCGGAAGAGCCAACCCAGTGGTGGATAGGCCCTGATAATGCTACTGAACCTACAGGCCTAAGCAAGGTGCCAGGGAAAGGGCTCAGCTTTCACAGAAATGTGGTTTTCCTCTTTTCTAACATAAAAGACATGCTGCTAACATTAGTTTATGCACTACTCAAAATGGATCCTGATTAGATCTACTGATTCCACTTTAGGCCAGGTCCAGAGAAAATCACAACAGCCAGACAACTAGAAGGACCGGCAGACATGGTGTGAGTACCCAGGGGAGGCTGGGGAAAGCGCTAAAGCAACAGAAGCCACAAGGCTGGCGACACAGGACAACTGCCCGGACACTAGCAGAACCCTGTGGCAGAAACAGGAGAGACCTGCCTCACCCACGGTGAACAATGAAAACTGACTAGGAGTCAAAGTCTTGCTGTGTAGCCCAGACTGGCTTGGAATTTGTGATTTGCTGGCTCAGCTAGGATTACAGTTATGAGCCACCAGCACAGATTTAAACAAAAACATTTTTTAGATTTATTTATTTTATGTGTTTGTCTGTTTGCCTGAATGTCTGTGACCACAGATGTGCTTAGCACCCATGGAAGTCAAACCTAGTGGTTGCTGAGAATCACCCTGGATCCTCTCCAGGGGTGGCTAGTGCTCCGACTGCCCAGCCATCTCTCCAGTTCGTCCTTGCCCCTTTATTTTTGGGGTCTCACTATGCAGTCCAGGTTGGCTTGGAACTCGAGATCTACCTGCCTCTTCCTCCCTCCCTGCTGGGATTAAAGGTTGTGCACCATACTCATCCAGAATCCAGACCCAGATTTTTTTTTTAAGCTGAGGATCGAACCCAGGGCCTTGCACTTGCTAGGCAAGTGCTCTACTACCGAGCTAAATCCCCAACCCAAGACCCAGATTTTTAAAAGCACATTTTCTAGTGAGTTCAAGGTCAGCCTGTGCCACATGAGACCCTGTCTCAAAAAGAAAAACCCAAAGCACATACTCTGACCCTTGCCTCGCCCCACCCAACTCTCCTTCAGGCTGTGTTCCCCAGTCCTGGCCCACTCCAATTTTTCCTTAAGTCTTGACTGGCGACCTGCCCACCAGGTGCAGATGGCATCTGTTCCACCGGACACCAGAGGCTGAGCAGTGCATCTTCTGCCTGGCATACTCTGGCGCTTGGGAGGCTGAAGCAGGAGGACTGTGAGTGTCCGGCCAGCCTGAGCTCTGTTTCAGCAACCAGAACTACAACAAAGGGGCTCGGCCCAGGCTGAAGGCACCCCCGGCAAGGCGCACTCCTCTTTGACTTGGGATCCTGAAAGCCCAGAGGAGGGGCTCATGGGACGCCGCCTTCTGCTTGGAAGGTGCAGGTGAGCCTGGGGGTGGCTTCCACTGAGAAGGGGCCATGCTGGGGACAGGTGAAGCAGTACCACCAGAAAAATCTCGCTGTCCCCCGACTAGCAGCTTTGGTTTCTGCTTAGAAAGTTCCAGCGTCTCCCCGAGTTGTCTTTTGTGTTGCAAGTGAACTGGCCCCCAGTCCCTAGGCATCCTGTGCAGCTACATTTGTGTGATCTGTGCAACACGTGGGAAGAGGGTTTAGACTTCTTTTTTGTCCTTTGACTTTGAGACAGGGTCTCATGTAGTCCAGGCTGCCCTCAAGTCCTGAGTGGGCATGGGTGACCTTGAGCCTCCTAGCGTCCTAAGTACAAGGACAGGTGAGGGCCACCCAGAATTACATGGTGCTGGGGCAGAACCCAGGGCTCTGCAGCCCAGGCAAGTGCTCTGCGGCCTTTTGGGGACAGGTCTTTCTCTCTGTGCTGCCCAACCTGACTCTGAACTTCTAGGTTCAGAAGATGCCTTGCCTCAGCCTGAGCATTGGGGTCACAGGGGAGCACTGTCAGACCTGGCTCCCCACTCAGCCTGAGCGTTGGGGTCACAGGGGAGCACTGTCAGACCTGGCTCCCCACTCAGCCTGAGCGTTGGGGTCACAGGGGAGCACTGTCAGACCTGGCTCCACCTTGCTTTTGACATCTGCTATGAAGGGCAGAGGTCAGGTCACAGCAGGAACAGGGAGAACCAGCACTGAAGGACAGTCAAGGCCAGGGCAGTGGAGACAAACTGCAGATGCAGGGACAGGAAGTGGAATGTGACCTCAACCTCTTAGCTCCTTGCTCAGTGAAGGAGGAAGTGGGGCTCTCCAGGGCCTGCCTCACACCCCATTTCTACTCAGAGGCCCTTCTGGTTTCTTCCGGCCTTGAGGTTCAGCACAGGTTCTAGAAAGCTGCTGGCCCCATTGTCATGTGATAAGCACAGCCGTCAGGGATGTAGTTAGGCTGGTGACTAGGGACACAAAGCCCCCCACCCTCAGTGCCCCGACCACAGGAGGCACCAAGTGTCAGCCACAGATGAAGCGGGAAAAGAAACACAGCAAGGACTCTGGAGGCCAGGATGAGCCCCTCCACCATGGGCCAATTCTCACCCAAGAACAGAACAACAGCAAAATCTCAAGTATGGCTGGACAGATGGCTCAGAGGGTGAAGGGTTTGCCACCCAAATGTGAGGAGCTGAGTTTGAATCCCCAGAACTACCATAAAATTAGATACACAATGTGACCGTCTGGAGGTGGAGAAAGGAGAATCTGCAGGCAGTAGAAAACAGAGACCTTGTCTCAATCAAGAAGGACCACACCTGAGGTTGTGCTGACTCACACAGTCAGGAGGAGTGGCACAAAGTATTACTGTTCTAGGATTTCACCATGTAGCCCAGGCTGGCTTTGAAGTCGCTATGTAGCTCAGGCTAGCCCACAGCCCCTACTTCTCCCCCTCTGCCTCCCACAGAAGTAGGAGCAGTAAGACGGTAGGTCTGTACTAGCCCGCTGAGTCACTGAACAAATCCTGAGACCTTGTCCATGTCAGGACGGGGCATTTAGGGTTCTCCTCAACCAAGTGGCTCCCGAGACTACAGAGAAGGGAGCGGACGCACCAGCCTGGCTCAGGCTGTACAGGGCTGTCTAATGTTCCCCTGCAGAGGCCACAGCTTCTCTTGCTGTGTCTCTGTCCTTGAGGAGTCAGGACACTGACTCAGGTGTTCTCTCTTTACGGACAGCAACGTCTCCAGCCCACTCTGTTGTTCTCTTCTCTTTTCTTGTTTTAATGACTGCACAGACAGGGGACAGGTCCAGGGGCCATTCCTGAGGCTGTGTTCACCTTGTTTTTTGGGACAGGTTTTCTCACTGTCCTGGAACTACCAAGTCACTAGGCTGGTCAGGAACCCCAGGGACTGGCCTGTCTCTGCATCCCTGGGCTGGAACCCAGATCCTGATGAGGGTGCTGGGGATGGACCCAGGCCCTCATGCCTGCTGCCAACTATTTTACCAACTGGGCTACATACCAACCCCATAATTACAATGTTCCTGCCCGCTGTCTCCATGGTGTCCTCACAGCTGGCGCCTCTCCTGTTCCCAACCCTGGGCCGTAAGATTGGCTCTCCTCCCTGGGACAAAAAGCCCTACAACCTTTTATGTGGGTGTCTGAGACGGGAACCAGGCCTTCAGTCACTTACCCACTGAGCCATCTCCTGCCACAACTAGCTGTACCAATGATTCAACCCCATCAGTGCCCCCCCCCCCCGCCCCGTCACCTTGGAGAGCCCACGGTCTCCAGAGCTGGGCTATAGAGTGGGGTCTCAGGGCTCACCTGGCATATGAAGGCCCTGTGTTCTAGCCTACAACCCATAAACCCGCAGTGGGACACACCTGTCACCTCGGCACTTGGAAGAGGACGGCAGGATAAGGAGCTCCAGACCACCCTCAGCTACATACTATATTAGACGCCAGCCTTGGCCACACCAGACCACCATTCAAAAACAGGCAAAATTATAAAATAAAGAGAATCTGGAATGTCTCAAAACAAACCTCTCAAGAATACAGTCTAACCCTGTCTCAAAAAACCGAGAGAGAGAGAGAGAGAGAGAGAGAGAGAGAGAGAGAGAGAGAATAGTCATTGGTAGTCTAAACACTGTAGCCCAGGCTTGCCCCTAAACTCCTGGGCTCAAGGGCTCAAACGATCCACCCTCAGCTTCCTCAGGCACTGTGATAACAGGTGCAAGGCACTACAAGCAGCTTCATCTAGGAGTTGAAGGGTTTATAGAGCCAGATGCCATGGGATTGTGGATTGACAGCCACATTTGTTTACTGTGACACCATTAAACAAAACAGAAGCACGGCACTGTCCTGATGAGTTTTACAACATGACACAGGTGAGTCATCTGGGAAGAGGGAACCTGGACTGAGAAAATGCCTGCATCAGACTGGCCTAAAGGCAGGCCTGTGGGGTGAAGTGGGAAAGCCCAGATCACTTGTGCAGCACCATCCTGGGCTGGCAGTCCTGGATTCTGTAATGAAGCAGGCTGAGCAAGCCACGAGGAGCAAGCCAGTAAGCAGCACCCCTCCATGGCCTCTGCATCAGCTCCTGCCTCCAGGTCCCGGCCCTGACTTCCTTTGATGATGGACTGTGATGTGGAAGTACAAGTGAAATAAACCCTTTCCTCCTGAAGTTGCTTTGGTCAAGGTGTTTTATTACAGCACTGAACCACAAAGACAGCAGTGAACACCTTTAGCCCCAGCACCTGGGAGGCAGAGGCAGAAAGATCTGGGTCTAAGGCCAGCCTGGTCTACAGAGTGAGTTCTAAGTCGTCCAGGGCTACACAGTGAGACTCTGTCTCCAAAATAAATATTTTATAAGTGTCTTTTTTCTTTTTCTGTCTTCTAAAAAGTTGTGCTATTGTGACCTGTTTGAATCTCTCTATAGGATGTGTGGTGGTAACTTAAATTCTCAATTTACTTATCTGGGGAAGGGAGGGCACATTGTACTTACAGGTCAGAGGGACAAGTTGGTAGGGTCAGTTCTTCCTTTCCATTATGTGGGTCCCAGGGATTGAACTCGGGTCCTTAAGCTTGGCAGCAATCATTACCTGTACCCACTGAGCCATCTTGCTGGGTAAAGGTGAAGGAGGTGCTGAAGGAGGGCAGAAGCCTGGCCTAAGGGCACCAAGCCTCCAGAGTATTTTCATTTGCTGAGACAGGGATGGCAGGCATGCACCACTGTCCTGAACGACATCTGTTATCTCGGGGTGCTGCCAATACTGGCCATCAACTGCAGTACTCTAGCTCAGTCACCTGCCCAGCCAACACCACCAAGAAGCAAGTGATGGCTGTACCCCAGAAGTCGGGGAACTGAGGGCAAGTCAACTTCAAGGAATGTGGGTACAGGATCCCTGGGAACCTGACTGGGAAACTCCTGAAGCCACTGGAGCCTGGGGGCAATGTAACCTGCATGCAGATAGTGTCACAAAGGCCAGAACTGGGCAGCTTTTAGAGGCTTCAGCGACAGCTAGTGCAGAGATGGAAGGCAGGGTCAAAGGTCCCTGAACAGAGCACTGCACCAAAATGGAGGTGGGGAGGGATGCTGTGTGGAGGACTCACCCCTGGGATTCCCTGTGAACATGGGGAGGTGGTGGGGGATGCTGTGTGGAGGACTCACCCCTGGGATTCCCTGTGAACATGGGGAGGTGGTGGGGGATGCTGTGTATGAGCGCTCACCCCTGGGTTTCCCTGTGAACACAGGGGCAGCTAGAGCCTCCTGGCTTCTTTAGAGACAGGCTCTCACGAGGAAGCCCCAGCAGCCTAGAATCTGCTAAATGGATCGCCCTTCTCTGCAAATGCTGAGCAGACAACCAAGTGTTTAGCTGTCATCACTATAGTGGACCTTGAAACCCCAGAACTAATGTGCCGCCCTCCTAACTGAAATGTGTGCCTTTGACCAGCAACTTGTTCCCCACCCTCCACAAGTCTGAGTAGCTTTCTCTTTCTCTCCCTCTCTCTTCAGTTTTTCAAGACAGGGTTTCTCTGTGTAACAGCTTTAGGTGTCCTGGAACTTGTTCTGTAGGCAAGGCTAGCCTAGAACTCACAGAGATCCATTTGCCTCTACCTCCCTAGTGCTGGAATTAAAGGCATGTGGCACCATGCCCAGCTTGATTCCTCATGTTTTTAAATGATCTCACATAGCCCAGGCTGGCCTCAAACCTAGCCATGTAGCTGAAGCTGACCTTGACCTTATTATGATCCTGCATCAGCTTCTCGAGTAGTTGCTGGATTGCACATCTGTGTACTGCACCCTGCTTCTCTTTACCTGGCCTTATAGACTCCGGGAGATCTGGGGGTCATTGCTGGTCCAGTGGCTCCAGGAGTTCTGGTGGTGGAGAAGGGGGTGTCTGGTGGGGGGCAATATAGGTCTTTGTGATCTGTCCATACTGATTGTGTAGCACGTGACCTATACACTCTGGTCTATACATCCACAGAGGCCACTCATCCCCAGGACAGCACACTCTGGACCCACAGAACTCACACAGGCCCTGTGCATTTCTTCTGAGACACTTGATACTCTGTTTTGGGGATGGTGCCAAACTTGCCTCAAACTCTCAGGCGCTGGGATGACAGGCGTGTCCTACTGTACCCAGCTCAAGGAGAATTGTTTTGGGTGCTTAAACCCATAATTTCACTCTACTCTTAGATGCGGTATTCTAAAAATGTAACTTCCCACAGGTCTGAAATAGCTTTGAAGTGAGTAAAGGCCCTTCCCTCGTGAGCTGTGCAGGAGAACAGCCAGGAGGCTGCAGGGCACAAGGCAGACCCAGAGTGCACAGCTGTCCCTTGGCAAGTGCTGCTCTGGGCCACCCTGACCCCGCCTGCGGCTCCCAAGCACCTTTCCAGGAATGGTCCCAGGACACATAGCCGACACTCTTCCTGCATGGCCAGCTGCTGGCCTGTCTCCTCTCCTCCTGCAGATGCACGGGCTCTGCAGCTCCCAAAGCCCAAAGGTAGGGTGGGTGCAGGCAGCCTGCTAGTTTGCCTCAGGTGCTGGGTGAAGGTACCAGAGCCAGGAACTCAACAGCCCAGTGAAAACCTCCTCCCCAGTTGTGACCAAGCAGAAGTCACTGCCTCAGTGCTGGTATCCCTGTTTTGTCAGCCCTGGTCTGACTTGCACTTCTCAGAGCTCCCGGGGCACATCAGACACCAAAGATACTGGCCATGACCCCACAGGCTCACATCACTGTTCAGTTTGTGTTAAGGCAGTTCAGGAAGGAAGGAAGGAAGGAAGGGAGGAAGGAAGGAAGGAAGGAAGGGAGGGAGGAAGGGAGGAAGGGAGGGAGGGAGGGAGGGAGGGAGGGAGGGAGGGAGGGAGGAAGGGAGGAAGGAAGGGAGGGAGGGAGGAATGGGTGCCGGGAGAGTGAAAGGGACTCCTGGGGGCCCCCAGGTCCTTGGCAGGCAGGATGAAGGCAAGAGTAAGTGTTTCCAGAAGGCTGCTGGAAGTGCTATTCAGAGCTAGGAGTGTGGTGACAGGAGAGTCATAAGGAGTGGGGCTTGGGAGTCAGTCCTACAGTAAAGTGGTGGCCTAGCAAACATGAGGATCTGAGCTCAACACCCAAAACCCACATAAGAAACACAGCATCGGTGCTCAGCTTACTTCCTTCACTCCAACAGTCTAGGACCCAAACCTAAGGGATGCTGCTCAGAGTGGTGTGTCAGCACGATCAAGACACAGTTCCCACCTGAACCAGACAATCCCTCACCAACACCATCTCCACAGCTGACTCCTGACTGTCAAGTTGATAATTAAAGCCAAGCATCCCAGACTCCCAGTGGACGCCCATAAGGATGGCGGTGCCAAATCCTACATTCAGCCGAGATCTTCTTGCATACTCACTAAGCAATCAATGGTGAAACCTGAAACTGCTTATTTCTGGATTTTTCCACTTAGTATTTTCAAACTGAAGTTAGCCATGAAAAACTGAAGCCCAGAGATCAAAACCCTTTAGGAGAAGATAATGTCCACTGTCTGTAAGAAAATCTGCACTGGGCTGTGGATATGGTGTGGTTGGTACAGTGCTTGTAGCTTAGTCAGTAGGGTGCTTATAGCTCAGTGGGCATAGTGCTTGCGTAGCATTTACACAGCCTTCCATTCCCAAAACCACATAAACCAGGCCTGTCGTGCACACCTGTTATCCTGGCTCTCAGGAAGGAGACAGGAGGATCAGGAGGATCCTCAACTATATTGCAAGCATAACATCAGCCTGGGCTAGATGAGCCCCTGTGGGAGGACAGTAAGCAGATGGAATCAGGATGGGAGGGGCTGCAGGAAGGCCTCTGATCCTCAGGGCAGTCAGGCATGAACCCTCCTTTTCTGGGAATTCCTCCTACTGATTTTCAAGTCCTCTGTCCAAGGCAGCCTGGAGACCCAGCTCCAAATCCCACGCCCAGGTCCCCTCCTCAGCAATAAAGACTGTTCTGGTGGCAGGCAGATGGTGATGTACCTGCGGGGCTCAGTCACCTCCACACACAGGTACAGAAGATGTGTGGCTTGATGCACCACAAAACACAGCACCCTGAAAGCACTCAGGCTGGAGGCTCCATGACACCTAGACATCCCTGCCTGCAGTTCTAAGCCCAGTGGCTCCCAGAGGAGCCTGGACCCCAAACATGGACAGCAGGAAGGGGACTGGGTTTCAACCGGAAATGTGACCTCTGTGGGGCTCTCTGCACCCTGATGCATGTGGGACCTGCTTGTCTGGCTCCTCCTAAGACACTCTGCAACCCAGGGGACCCCAGACTGCTTCTCTCCATATGGTCCACACAAACCCCAGTTCTGCTTCCTGCCCTGGGTCTGTATGTTAGCTAGTTGTCTCTTCATCCATCCCTCAAGGGCCTCAGATCACAGGGACAGGGCTTAAGTCACATGGTTCCTTCCTGCCTCTATGCAAGACACCCCCACAAACACACAAACTATGGTCTCCCTCCTCCATGGCTGGTGATCCTGATGTCTACACTGAGATCTTTGGGGCCAAGACAGGTACAAGGTGAGGTTGTAAGGGTCTCCTGAGAAAGCAATCCTGCCCCCACAGTGGGTCTGCAGTGACCCTGCCATGCTCAATGACCTTGTCACCTCCCAGACAATCTAGCTCCCCTGCTCAGCCCCACATACATCAGGCCTCCCCTGCAACATCCTGGTCCTCCTTCCTCTCACAACACCCCTGTATTTGTTTAAACTTTGAAACATTTTTATTTACTTTGTGATCATGTATGTTTGTGTACATGCACACAGTTGGGGGTAAGAGGACAACTTTCAGGAGTGGCTGGTTCCTTCCATCATGCAGGACCTGAACTCAGGTCCTGAAGCTTGGCTGCAAGCTCCTCTACTCACTGAGCCATCTTGCCGGCCCGGAACCAGACACCTTCTAAGGTGTTCTTGGGCCTCAAGTACTCTGTTCTCCGTTGGATACGCCATCAGTGTTGACCAAAGTCCCCCAAACAGTTCCTGCAGCCATCTAAGACCACTGTCTCACCCCACCAAGATCAGTCCCTCCTCGGTCACTGGTCCTGCTCCTGGGTCATGCCTAGGTCTGATGCCTCTGCTCAGGAAGCCTGGGCCAATGGTCCTGCCAGCTTCTTGCCACTCACTGCTTCCCAAGGCAAGCTGCCTGACTGCCAGCTTCTTGGTAGGCTATGGACACATGTCCCAAGGTGCATTTGCCCCTCTCCTGCTCCTGCCCAGGGATCCTTGGGTGCTTCGGCCCTCAAGCCACCCTTAGCAGGCTGCTGGGGGGATGCGGTTCCATGTGGGCAAACAGTGACCACAGCCCTGCAGAGATCCTGCAGCATTGCTCTGTAGGGGACCCTAAAGGGCAGAGATCCTCCTAGCTGGGGAAGCTAATTGTAGCCAGCCATGCTAAGGAATGAAATGTGAACACAGTCAGAAAGCAGAGGAACAAAGTGGGGTCTGACTACAGGGTGGAGTATTACTCAGCCACGAAAAAGGAACAAAACTCTCACATACCAACACACAGAGATGTCTTTTGGAAACATGCTTTTAAGTGACAGAAGCCAAACCAATGATCACCCGATACCTGATGAAATTCACATGAACCAGCCACAGCAGGCAAAGCCAGAGAAAGGAAGTATATACAAGAGAAATGGGCAGTGATAATTGATATGGGTACCTTTTGCGAGGGGAGAGGGGGATGGCATGTTCTGGGACTAGATAGAGGTAATGGCTGTATAACACTGTGAATGTATCAGATGGTATTATGACAGTTGATTCTATCAAAATGACATACCTAAGAAGGAGCCCCAATCGAGCAATTGCCTCCTTTTTTTTTTTTTTAAATTTATGTACATTGGTATTTTGCCTGCATATATATACGAGGGTGTCGGGGCCCCTGGAACTGGAGTTCAGACAGTTGTGAGTGCCAAGTGGGTGCTGGGAATTGAACCCTGGGCCTCTGCAAGAACAGGTAGTGCTCTTAACCACTGAGCCACCTCTCCAGCCCCAGAGCACTTTTTAAATTGCTAGTTGATGGAGGAGGGTCCAGTCCACTGTGGGTGGTACCATCCCTGAGCAGGAGGACCTAGGCTGTAGAAGAAAGGCAGCCGAGTGCTGGGTGTGGTTGTGCATGCCTATAATCCCAGCACTCTAGAGTTCTAGGCCAGCCTAGTCTACCGTGAGTTCCAGGATAGCCAGAATTATGTAGGGAGACCCTGTATCAGAAAGAAAAGAAACGCAGGCAGCAGACTGTGAGCCTGGGGAGGCCAGTGAGCAGCATTCCTGAGGTTTCTATCTCAGGCTCCTGCCTGACTTCCCTCAATGGTGAGCTGTAATCTTAAGATGGAACAAGCCCTTTCCTATTTGCACTGGTCATAATGCTCATCACAGCAATAGAGAGCAATCAGGACAAGCCTTGTTACAGCCCACCGTGTCACTGTGAGGAAACATCGGAGGCAAGCTGACTCTGGAAAGGTTTAGACCTCAGCTGGAGGGCTGAGGCAGGCTCAGCGCTGGCCAGGCCCTCTCGCCGGCATCACAAGCACACAGAACAAGCAATCACACCAAGCCGGAAGCCGGAAGCCAGAGAAGACTAATGCCCTACACTCCTCAATGCACAGCCCCGGTGACATCACCAACTACCACCAGCTCCCAACATGGCCGCCTGGGAACAAATCTCCAAAATAGGGTATTTTAGAGGCTCCCCTCAGACCAACAGATGCTGAGCTGCACTCTTGGTTGACTGATAGAGACAGGGTCTCATAACGTAGTCCAAGTTGGCCTCAAATTCCTCCTGCCTCAGCCTCCAAATGCTAAGTGACAGGCGTGTGCTGCCACACACCCAGCTAAGCCACATACTTATTGTCTATCAAAATCAAGTCTCTTAAACACCCCTACCACAGGCTGAGGTACTTTCAGTTCCAGAATCTGTGTCAGCCTGGCTAAATACCTTTGCCTGAATTCTCAGGTAAACCATGTCCCTGTGGCTGGGTAGCCACCATACCCTAGGAAAGCCATGGCCCGTGGACAAAGGTCCAGTAATCACAGTGCTGTGGCCTGGTGAGCTGCAGGGTGGGGGTGGAGTTTGGTTTGCAGAGTCTCTAAGGACACAAAGCCTGGCCTTGGGCAGAAGGCAGCAGCTTCAGGACCTTTCCTTTCTGCAGTGCAGGTGTCTATGGAGATTACAGCCATGTTCTATCTCCCCCGCTCTCCTCTCCTGGTGCGGCAGGGCCTGTGGCTCAGTGAAGCCAGGGCCCCTGGGAAAACAGCCCCTGAATGTGGGTCCATGTTTCCTTTCTGCTTTCAGAACCAGAGCCCATGCTGGCTCACAAATGCCAGCATCGGACACACCAGGACTAGCCAGTCTGTGCCCTGCTTCCCTGGAGTGAGCCTGCCCAATGTCCTGGACATGTGTTAGGATGAACCCCATGACCAATGTCCTACGCTACTCTGCTGAGCTCAAGGTTGTCAGGGTGACTGTGCCCTCCAAGAGTGACAGTCCACAATGCTCACAAAGCCCCCAGATGGCTTACTGTCCTTCTAAGGCAGCCCACAGCCCACACAATCATCTCCTTTCTGAAGGTGGGCAGGGGGGGGGGGGCTGCTCCTTGCCTACTGGAGGATGCCCCAGCTCCTGCTGTCCCCACATCTTTGGAAATGGCAACTGTAGCGGGGGCAGGCAGGGACACTGACTGACAGACAGGCCCCTGCCTTCCACAGGAGTCTTCCTGTTTTCTGGCCAGCAATGAACTATGAGGTATGGGGGACAATAGGACCCAGTGGCACCATAACCTCAAAGCAACCTAACTTCTCCTTTTGGGGAGCCGAGAAAAAGTCCCTGACTCTGCAAGCTGCGTGGATCTTTGGCCTGTGCAGCCTGTGACCCTGAGAGGACAGGAATGAGTGTGGCTAGAGTCACGTGAGCTGGGGTGACCTGTGACCCAAGACGAACCAAGGCTGGACCTCTGGCAGCTCTGACCAGGGAACAGGGGCTTCACAAATACAACTAACACAAGGTTCTTTTTTTGTTAGTGCCTTTCATATAGTACTCAAAAGCTGAGGCAGGGGGATGAACAAGTTGGGACCAGTTTTGACAACACAGAAAGAAAGGGAGGGAGGGAGGCAGGAAGGGATCCCGGTGTGGTGTGGTACATGCCTGTCATCCCAGCACTTGGGAGGTAGAGGCAGGAGGATCAAGAGTCCATGGTCATCCTTGGCTACATAGTAAGCTTCAGGCTAGCCTGAGCTACATGGGTACTTGTCTCAAAACTAATATAATATAAACAGAAAAAAAAAAAACCAAACTTTTGCTCATATGTATATACCTCACCCAACACACATAATTAAAAATGAAAATTAGCTGTTGGAGAGATGGTTCAAAGGTTAAGAGCATCGGCTGTTCTTCCAGAGTTCAATTCCTAGCAATCATTTGGAGGGTCACAACCATCTAAGATGAGGCCTGGTACCCTCTTTCTGGTGTGTAGGCATGTATACAAGCAGAATACTATATACATAAAAAATATGTATATAGTATTGACAACACAGAAAGAAAGAGAGGGAGGGAGGCAGGAAGGGATCCCGGTGTGGTGTGGTACATGCCTGTCATCCCAGCACTTGGGAGGCAGAGGCAGGCGGATCTTTGTGAGTTCGAGGCCAGCCTGGTCTACCAAGCAAGATCCAGGGAAGGCGCAAAGCTACACAGAGAAACCCTGTCTCGAGAAAAAAAAAAAAAAAAAAAAAAAAAAAAAAAAAAAATATATATATATATATATATATATATATATATATATATATATATATATATTTTAATTCCAAAAGCATCTTGAAAAAAATGAAAATTAGAAAAATAAATAAATAAAAATCAGGCTGGGTGTGGTGGTGCTCACCTTTAATCCCAGCACCTGGGAGGCAGATGCAGGTGGATCTCTATGAGTTCAAGACTAGCCTCATCTACATAGAGATTCCCGAGACAGTCAGGACCACAATGAGACCCTGTCTCAAAATAAGTAAATAAATAAGCTAAATTAAAATTTTAAAAAAGAAAACCTCTGGCCGAAGCCTCTGCCTTCCAGGAAGACTATGGGCAGTGTGCAGGTGGAGGGTTAGTGTTCACAAGGGAACACTGACAGGGCGCAGACATTCTGGTGTTCTGCCTGCAGGAATGTGGTGGATAGAGAGAGGCTGTGATACCAGCCGCTGCCCTTAGGGTACAACCTGCCACTCTGCAGAGAGGAACCTGATACTAGACATGGGCAATGTCCATGCTGAGAAGGCCAACTCTGAGCTCTGAGCACGGGAGCCCCAAGCTGATGGGCACCCCAGGAAGCATGCTGACTGCCCACCACGGAGCTAGCTCTGGTTCGCCACTACCTGGGCCCCAGCCTATGATTGCCAGAGAGAGCTGGTCAGGCTGCTCCATGGCTGAGGCCCCAAAGGAAGCCAGCGGGACTGGTAGGTGACTCACACCAGTGACTAAGTGCTGGTCACAACAGCCAGTGCCATGCCAGCATCCCTAAACTATGGAGGAGGAGCTGGCAGTGGCTTCACCAGCACAAGAGAAATGACAGGTCCTGAGACAACTATGGGGCTGGTCATTGGCCCCCAGGAACAAAGTCACTGAGTGTCACCAGTAGTTAGTCTATGGGGACCACTGTGGATGGATCTGGAAGTATGACCTTATTTGGAAACAGGATTGCAAGAATCTGTGTTCTGTGGCTGTAACAAAACCCCTGGCTGGGGACTTCACAACGAGGGTTCACTTAGCTACATGACTATCCTGCCTCCCTCCCACTACATCTCCTTGAACTTGCCTTTTCAGTCCGAGGAAGGGCTCTGCAAGGCCCGCTTGAAGGCTCCAAGTGGCCCACAGCACCACTCTTGCCTCTGGCGCCATTAGCAAGGCACACAAGGGCCTCTTGAACCCAACTGCCAAGATACCACCACCACTTGTGACCAAGGTGCCTGGAACCTAATTAGAGGGCAGCATCCACATCACAGCACAACTGCACAAGGGTTCATGTCATGGACGCTGCAGAACGGCCAGAAGCTCACTGTGCCACACAGAACAAGATCCAAAGCCTACAGATGGTCAGATCAGGGCTGGCTGTTGGTACCTGAGGCTGAGGGAGGCTTCTGTATTGTGGAATGGATGGTTGGTCTGCACAGATGGACTGATACAGGTTGGGGATGCCAGAGTCAAGAGAACCTAAATTCTCTTCTCTCTTCAAGACATAGTCTCATGTAGTCCAGGCTGACCTCAAACTCTCTAAGCAGCCAAGGATAATCCTAAATTCCTGATCCTCCTGCCTCCACCTCCCAAGTGCTGGGACATGAGGCGCACACCACTTTGATCAGCTTAGAAAACCTATTCCGTTACGCAGTGGGTTTTTTTTTTTTCTTTTTAAGTTTAGGCAACACAGGACGCTGAACTTTCGGATCGGTTGTGGAAGAAAAAGCAGAAACGCACCACCCATGCTGGTGCACAGCTGAGCCCTGTGACCTCAGATGATGGCCTGTAATGATCTTGGGAGGAAGAGGAACCCAGATTAACACAGCAGGCTAGAAGCAACTGCATCAAGTCTACACAGCGAACAGCAGCACTCCATGCAGGGGGTGGTCAAGAGATCATAGGTCAATGGAGGTTGCCCACCTCCAACTCCCTCCTCCAGGGACCCTAAAGATAAAGAAGTCTTCCACATCAGGGTCATGTCCAGTCTGGTTTGGCACTCAGGGTGAGGGTAGACTTAGTTCAAAGATACCCCAGCCGTAACCTCCTCTGGCCTTTTAGCCATCTCCACTAAGAATCCAGAATGGCCCTGCTTGGGGACAATGACAGGGAAGTCCCCATGATCAAACAGACCAAACGCAGCCGCCTCATTTTTGTTGTTTTGTTTTTTAAGATTTCCTGTGTATTTTATTTGTTCAGTGTGGTAGCTTGCATGGATTTATATGTACTGCGTGTACAGGAGACCAGATCTCTTGGATCTGGAGTTATAGATGGCTGTGAGCCACCACTTGGGTGCTAGGAACTTAACTCTGGTCTTCTGCAAGAGCACTAAATGCCCTTAACTGCTGAGTCATCTCTCCAACCCCATCTGATCTTTAATGTTTGTGCACAGCTTGGGTGTCTGGGTGTCACACCCCTGAAACACTGTTGACCTCCTTTGAGACACAGTCTTTCCCTGGCCCAGAGCTAACCCCTTATTCAAGCCTGGCTGGCCATCGAGCCCCAGCTTCCTGTCTCTGCCCCCGGTAACTGGGGTTACAAACGTGTGTGCAACTATGCCCAGCACTTCCCAGGGCTCTAGGGATCAAACCTCAGTCCTTGTGCTGGTGAGGAAAGCACTCTGCTGATGACAGCCATCCCCTAGCCCACACAGGCTGCTCTACAGTCAGCTGGCTCTGGAGACAGAGCCTGCACATATGGAGGATCAGCCATCAGGGGATGTTACTTAGTGAGGAAAGAAAGCGAGCTCCCAAGTCAAAAAAGGCAGAGGAACCTCAGGCACAAATGGATTAGTGAGGTCAAACTGCAAGAAGGCACAGTGAGTCTGATCCTGTGACCAGCAAGAAAAGGAGCCCATGGGGGAGGGGGTTGGCAGGTGGGGGTGGGAGCTGCCAGATGGGGGTGGGGTTAGGAAGAAGAGCAGGTTCCCATAGTGGTGGAACACTGTACCACACTAAGGTGGTAGCCAAGGGTGTCACACTCGTGTCCCCAAGCATCAAGACCCAGCCCTGAGGCACACGGCAGGCTTAGGCTTCAGCACTGGCTTTAGTTACAATGAACCAAAAGGCGGGAGGTGAGAGGAGAGAGACTCCTGAACAGTTTGTTACCTGCTCTGCATTCCCTGCTAACACTGCTTATTAAAAAAAAGAAAAAGAAAAAAATAATCAGTCAGGTGGTGGCGGTACAGGCCTTTAATCCCAGCACTCAGGAGACAGAGGCAGGTGGATCTCTACTGAGTTCAAGTCAGCCTGGTCTATACAGTGAGTTCCAGGACAGCCAAGGCTACACAGGAAGACCTGTCTCAAAGAAAAAAAAAAATGTCCACTAGCAGCCAATGGGTGAGGGACTGGATAGCAAGCCTCATGACCTGAGTTCAATCCCTGGGATTGACACAGAGGGAGAACTATACCCTGAAGGTTGTCCTCTGACCTCCACATGGGTACAATGCACACACACAAACACACATACAAAATGTGAAGGCCTATTGAGAAAGAAAAGCTGGAAAGATGGCTCAGGGTAAGGGCATGGCCCTTGTAGAGGCCTCAGATCCAATTCCCAGCACCACAGGCAGCTCACAACCGCCATAGCTCAGTTCCAGGGGGTGTGATTCCTCTTCTGGTTTCTGCAGGCACCAGACATGAACACACATGCAAGCAACACCCCACACACATGCGCGCACACACACACAAAGACACAAACGCAGACACACAGTTACACGCATAGAAAAGGGAAAAAAAGCTTAGCATTAAAAAAAGAGACAGAAAAGAGCAGGGCCTGGGACCCCCACCTCCAGAGCTGCAGACCCTGAGCCCACCATCTTCCACATGACTGTACTATGTCTGAGACATGCGAACATGTCATCCTAAAGTGCCCTACTGTCACCCATGCTCAGAAGACGTGTCCACAGGGACACACCAATGGCTCCCATGGAACTTAGTGAATGAAGACTTAGGCAGCAGGCATAAGGTGGGGGTCTGAGGTGGTCCCCCCCACACTGTGATACCATCTCCCTCGTATATGACATTTTATTTGTATTGAAATGTGACTTCACTTGTATGTTAATAAAGTTGCCTTAGGGTCTGAGCAAGCCAGAGCAGAGGCCGGGTGGTGGTGGTGCACACCTTTAATCTCAATACCAACCATAGAAGACCTGGAGGTTTGTACAAACAGGCAGTGACGAGGAGGTCATGTGGCTGGGTTAACAACCAATGAGAAAGCAGTACAGAAAGTCTATAAAAAAGAAAAAACACACAGAAGTAGCTCTCTGGCGGAGACGAAAGACAGAGCGGCAGTGAAGGGTAAGGTTTTCAGCTCTCAGCTATTTCTCTGACCCCTTGGCTTTTAACTCTGCAATTGGCTGTTTCTTATTTAACAAGACGGTTGGTTACATCTATATTTGGCGCCCAACGTGGCAAGAATTCATTAAAAAAACTGCTTGGCTTGGCAGTGGGTCCGGCTTCCCACCTGGGCGGGCCCGGCTCCCTAGCTCAGGCCTAACCCAGGCCTAGCTCAGCTTAGGACTCAGGCCCAACCAACCCTAGCTACAAGCGGTTACCGCCGCACCTGGAGTTACTTGCTTAACAAGCTGGTGCTCCGAACAACTCAAGCCTGTGGGAGCTACCGCTAATTGCAGGAGCTACACGCAACTGCAGATAGGCTGCTTTTGGCTGAAACGCCAGCGCACGTGGTCAGTCGGAGCTTAAGGAAGCCAGAGCCCAGGCTCGACTCAGCTCAAGCGGAAACACGTGGTTGGATTCAAGCTTTTAGCCAGAACATGGCTTCTCTCTCTCTCTCTCTCTCTCTCTCTCTCTCTCTCTCTCTCTCTCTGTCTCTCTCTCTCTGTCTCTGTCTCTCTGTCTCTATCTCTCTGTCTTTCTCTCTCTCTCTCTGGATTCCCACCTCAGACGCTAGGTAGCTGTTTTGAAATTCCCTTGGATTTCTACTATTCTATGCAGAATTGGTAAGTCAATTATATCAGATATTTTAAAGGAAACTATTTAAAAGAGATTTTTTTTCCACATTAAAAAAAATGGGTTTTATGTGTACACTGGAAGAAAATTGGGCTTTGTTTGAAATTTTAGGCAGTCTGACAATGGAACAACTATATGAGAAGATTAATGTGGATCAAATTATGTACATTATTATTCTTCTTATCCTTATTTTACAATTTAAAAAATAGTCTATTTAAGTGCCAGGATAAAAATTTTAGAAAAACCTGTTAAAATGAATTATAGAGAAATTCAGATTCAGACAGAAGAAATTAACAGTGAAGTTGTTTCAGGATTGGATTATAAGGTTACAGAAAGAAAGCCTGTTTTCACACAATCACCCTTAATTTATCCAGTAACCATGAAACAGCTACCTGGTCAAGTGAATACACAAAATATTTGGACTCCAGTTGAAATGTTAGATTTACAAAGGTTTAAGGAACCAATAGTATCTTATGGCATGCATTCCCCATATGTAAAGCAAATGTTAAACTCCTGGTCAATTTATAATAGGATTATACCACAGAACTGGTGGGAGCTGGCACAGGCTGTTCTGGAACCCGGACAACAGCTCCAGTGGCAAATGTGGTTCAAAGAGGAAGCTAAAAACACAGCAAAACAATGTAGGGGAAAAGGTATACAAGTCTTCCAGGATCAGCTTGTTGAAGAAGGCCAATACGCTGCAGTACAAACACAATGTTTATATGATATGCAAACTCTAATTCTATGTTGAATGCATGGGACAGAGTTGAGGAACCAGGAAAGAAAACGGACTCATTAACAAAGGTTATACAGGGCCCAAAAGAATCTTTCACAGATTTCTTACAAAGGCTGACTTCAGCAGTAAATAGAATGGTCCCAAATTCAGAAGCTAGCCAGATAATAATTGAATCTTTGGCTTTTGAGAACGTAAATGCAGCATGCAAGAGAATAATCAGGCCGTTAAAGGCAAGATCTGCACCCTTGGAAGATTGGATTAGAGACATGGTTAATGTTGAGGCTCATGATCATGATAATATGTGGGTAGGAGAAGCAATTTCAAGAGGTTTGAGGAATGTCAGATGTTTTGGATGTGGAAAACAAGGACATTTGAAAAGGGACTGTAAACAGGGCACTTCTAGAAACAATATTTCTTCAAGGAACAATGGCAACAGAATGCCCCTTCCTTCTGGAGTATGTAGAAGGTGTGGTAAGGGAAGACATTGGACCAATGAATGTAGATCCACAAGGGACAGACAAGGTAATACTTTGCCTCAGTCTTTGGGAAACTCCCAGAGGGGCCTCAGGCAGGCCCCTACAGTGAATCCAGTTCAGACCTTTCCTGCAGTCGTAGAGGAGACCCCTACTCAGAGCAGTTAAATGACCAAATTCCTATTGGAATAAACCAGGCTACTCAGAGTAATGGAATAACTGAGACAGAGAGAACAGAAAATTCAGGAGAAACCATAAAGAAAATTTTTTGGCAAACTTCTATAAATGAACAAAGACCACAATTAACAATAAAAATAAATGGTGTTTTGTTGTCTGGTCTGGTAGACACAGGTGCTGATGTTACCATAATTGCACCAGAATTTTGGCATCCATCTTGGCCTCTTCAGGAGGTAAATGTTCAACTGTTAGGAATTGGAACATTATCTCAAGTGAAACAGAGTGCAAGATTGCTCGAATGTATAAGCCCAGAAGGACAGAGAGGAAAATTAAAACCATATGTGGCTAACATAGCTATGAACCTGTGGGGTCAAGACCTGTTACAACAATGGACTACTCAGATTAACATTCCTCCAACCTCAGAAATAAATCATAAACTAGCACATGTTTCTGAGAGAAATATTAGAAGGTATTATTCTAATGAGTGGTCATCAGCCATCCATATTATACAAGAACAGGGCATAAAAACTGATGATCTTTAAAATGGTTAACAGACAAGCCTGTATGGGTTCATCAATGGCCTTTAACAACAGAGAAACTCCAGGCTTTAGAAGAGCCAGTAGAAGAACAGTTAAATGCTCAGCATATTGAAGAATCTACCAGCCCTTGGAATTCTCCTGTATTTGTTATTAAAAAGAAATCTGGTAAATGGAGAATGGTAACAGACCTTAGAGCAATTAACAAAGTAATTCAGCCAATGGGCTCTCTACAATCTGGAATTCCTTTGCCCACTCTGTTACCTAAAGGATGGCCTCTCATAGTTATCGATTTAAAAGACTGTTTCTTTTCAATACCCTCACAAGAAAAAGACAGAGAAAGATTTGCTTTCACAGTGCCTACTCACAATAATTCTCAACCAGCTAAAAGATTTCAATGGAGAGTCCTCCCACAGGGAATGTTGAATAGTCCAACCCTGTGCCAATATTTTATACAACAGCCCTTGGAAGTGATACATAAAAAAAATTCCTAAATGTATAATTTATCATTATATGGATGATATTTTACTAGCAGATACTTTAGAAAGAATGTTTGAAGAAATAAAGAAAATATTGCCTTGCTGGGGATTACAAATTGCTCCTGAAAAGATACAAAGAGGGGATTCTATTAATTATTTAGGATATAAAATAGAGCTACAAAAAATTAGACCTCAAAAGGTGCAAATTAGGAGAGATCGACTACAGACTCTTAATGACTTTCAAAGATTATTTGGAGACATTTCTCATCTACGAACTATTGTTGGGGTAAAAAATGATGAACTGAATAATTTGTTCAAAACCTTAGAAGGTGACAAGGACTTAAATAGTCCAAGAGAATTATCACCTGAAGCTGAGAAAGAATTAGCCTTGGTAGAAAAGAAAGTACATGAAGGACACGTGGATCATATCGATCCAAAGCTGGATTGCATTTTGGTTATTTTACCTTCTAGGCATTCTCCTACAGGAATATTAATGCAGAGAGAAGATATTATATTGGAATGGATATTTTTACCAAATAAACCGAATAAAAAATTAAAAACTTATGTGGAAAAAATCTCTGACTTAATTTTGAAAGAAAAATTGAGACTTCATCAATTAGCAGGAATAGACCCAGCAGAAATTGTTGTACTTTTAACTAAAGAGGACATTGAAAAATTATGGACAGAAAGTGAACCTTGGCAAAGAGCTTGCAGTAATTTTTTGGGAGAAATTAACAGCAAATATCCCAAAAAGCAATAGAATTGATCTTATAAAGAGAGCTGATTGGATCTTGCCTCGAATTGTACGGGGAAAACCCATATCTGGAGTTCATACATTTTATACAGATGCCAACAAACAAGAAAAGGCAGGTTACAAATCAGAAAATTTAAGTAAAGTGGTTCAAAGTCCTTATAATTCAGTTCAAAAATAAGAATTGTATGCTATTCTGTTGGCATTAATGGATTTTTCAGAACCTCTCAACATAGTTACTGACTCTCAGTATGCTGAAAGAGTGGTATTACATATTGAGACTGCAGAATTTATCCCTGATGGTTCAGAATTAACTTCACTACTTATTCAATTACAAGATACAATCAGGGAAAGGAGTCATCCTTTATATATAACTCACATCCGATCCCATACTGGTCTGCCAGGACATCTAGCACAGGTAATGATGAGATTGACAAATTATTGTTAGGAAATGTGCTGGAGGCCTCAGAATTTCATAAAAAACACCATGTCAATAGTAAAGGTTTAAAGAAGGATTTTTCCATAACCTGGCAACAAGCCAAGGAAATTGTAAAGAAATGTTCTACTTGTTCCTTCTACAATCAGACGCCATTACCAGCAGGATGTAACCCACAGGGTACTCAGAGGAATGAAATCTGGCAGATGGATGTGTTTCACGTTGCAGAATTTGGAAAATTGAAATATGTACACCATACTATCGATACTTATTCAGGATTTCAATGGGCAACTGCTTTGAGTTCTGAAAAAGCTGATTCTGTAATCACTCATTTGCTAGAAGTTATGGCCATCATGGATATACCTGCACAAATTAAAACTGACAATGCTCCAGCATATGTCTCTATTAAAATGAAACAGTTTTTTGCTTATTATAATATAAAGCATATTACAGTTATACCACATAATCCTACAGGCCAAGCAGTTATGGAAAGATCCAACAGAACATGATAAATAAACAGAAAGGGGTAACAAAAACCCCCAGAAGTAGACTACACAATGCTCTATTAACTTTGAATTTTCTCAATGTTAATGAGAAAGGAACGACAGCTGCAGAGAGACATTGGTTAATAGAAAAAACTACAGAATTAAATCAGCCTACATACTTGAAGGATGTGCTGACCTCAGAATGGAAACCAGGGTATGTGTCACGTTGGGGACGAGGTTTTGCTTTTGTTTCTGCAGGAGAAGATAAGCTGTGGGTACCATCAAAATTGATAAAGGTTCGATTTGAACAAGAGAGACCTCTTAATTAGAGGAGGTGATAGTTCATCAACCAACATGACCATCCAGTTTAAACTCACTTATACCATTAATACATGCCTTTTCATTTAATCAGATGTAACTTGCCAAAAGGAACCTCCCCAAAATTAGTCTTGGGGAAGGATTTTTGTTTTTGTCTTTTAGGAGAATGAAGGCTAAGGAATCTGAAGAACACTGGACAAATGAGACAACTGAAGAAAAAGGACAAATCATCTGTCCCAGGAAAAAGAGTAAAATGGCCTATTGGTATATCATCTACAAAATTTCATAAATCTTTCTAAATGTTTGTTTCTGCTCTTCTCTAAAAAATTAATACTCTTGGTCTTCTTGTAGTCCCAGTTCAATTAAAGCTTCAAGCTGATTTTGGAGTTGGAGAATGGCTCTCTCCTCCTTTAAACTCAAGCATGTTGTTAAAAGGAAAATGAAAACTCCCTGTATCACACCAGAAGAAAGAGCCATCTTCTGACATGGGACAGGAGAAAAACCAAATTAAGGGACTATTCTATTACTAATCTCAATTCTTTGATTCTAATCTGATTCTTTAAACTTTTCTTAAAGTATGAATTTTATATCAAAATTTATAAGATATATATATATTTTAAACTTTGTTAAGATAATAATGGTCATATAGAGTACTAATTAATTTAGAGAAAAGGCTTCGATTAGCTGCCTATACATGTCTTTGTGTTCGAGTCTCTTTTCAGTTTTCTGCAGGAAATCACGGCCAGGCCTAACATCAACTGAAATCTCCAGGAAGAAGATGGGGCCCCACAACGACAATTCCACGTGGAAAATAATATCACTAAGCTGACAAACATCATCTACAGATCAGCTTTGGACTACAAAGTGCTTAGAGCAATTCTGAGATGGCTAGCTGAGATGATCCAGTTTCAAAGACTACTTGAATAAGGACTTGAGATAAACCCTGAACTTTGGCATTATGGATAACAAAGAATATAGTTACCTTTCCTAGAATTTGTCAATTAACCCAAAATTTTTCTTTTCAGAATAAAGATAACTTCGCCCATACCCAGCAGGAAGCAATTTTAAGAATACAACGCCCACATTCCCAAAGGGGTGGTGTGGGGCGGGTGGTTTTTTGGTCTTTTTATGGGTATTGGGTCTGGGATAGTTTTCATTGTTTAGGAGGATTGGTTACAAGTTGTTGTTAAGGGTTAGAAAAAGGGCTAGGCAAAGGAGATTAGATTTAAGGTGCTTGTTTAAAAAAAAAAAGAGAAAAAAGAAAAAGACAATTACTAGTTTTAAATACTTTACATTGGATTGGATTGTTTTATATTATATACAAATTATATATATATATATATGTATGTATATGTATATTGAGATTGAGATTGTTAGAATATGCCACACACATATTTCTAAACTTGCTCGAGATATTGTACTTATACCATTCATTTAATAATGTAATGCAATTTGCTAATCCTTGAATATCATTATTACCAACTATTAGGATATATAGAAATGAAAGTTAGACATTACAATTGAACTTGTCATATTAGGTGTGTTTTCAAGATAGAACAGATATATTTTAGATAGACAGGTCATCTTCAAACCCTTCAAAGATCTACAGAATATGGCATTTAAAATGTTTTAATAACTTAGGAATTTTTCTTTTTTGCTATGACTATGAGACATGTCGGCTCCTGGCAGTACCAATCTACTTCAGAGAAAATATGGGCATTGAAGAAACTACATATGGAGTTAACTTTCATTGTGGCAAAAGTTAGCTACTGGACAACAAAGTATCCTCGAGTCAACTGCTGCAAACAGGACAGACAGGACATGAAACAAAGGACTACGGATTCTTGCCAAAAACAAGTGTGGTTGTGGCTTTAACAAAAGGCATCTATCTTCTGAAGCCAGGACAATATGGCACCATCCCTGAAGTGAATGGCCTTTGCAATCTGGAAAAGGTACTGCGCCCTTTTCTTCGAAGGCAGCTGAACAGGGAGTGGGCCAATGGAACAGCAGATGAAACAGTTATTCTTGAAGAATAACTAAGCTCACCCCTCTCAATAGTAGACTGGCGTTTAATAGAGGGATGTGGAGAAGAACAGGATGCCAAGATGAAGCCACATATACACAGCCAAGAAAGATGGACAGCTGAATTAAAAAAAAAAATCAACAATTTCCAGAATTTAAAATCCTGTATCATGACATGACACTAATGGAATTCAGGTGTTTCTGGTACATGGACTGCTCTCAACAAATGTGAGGTCAAACTGTTAACCTTGTATACATCCTACTTCCCAAATGAGTCTGTCAGATATGCTAAGCCTATAGGCTGAAGATGATGCCCCAACACTGTGGAGAAACCTCATGTGACTGTCCAGGCAGCTGGATGTTTCTGTCAACTCACACTTTTTTTTGGGAAGCTGCTTGCATGCACTTCCTGTTTTTATGTTTTATTAGGTAATATTAGTTCCTTCTTGGGTATCTGAGGGAGTTGAAGATCAGTTAGTTATAGTTATAGTTTTCCTTGTTAAGAATTTCAGAAAAGAAACTCACTAAGAGCTGTAAGTGTATAAATTTGAAAGACGTTATAAGACAGTTCCGTCAGTAATATAAGTTAGGATAGAAAGTGAATCGGTACATTTTGGACTTACCAAAATAGGATAGCTAATGGAATTATTTTCTCTGAATTTGTCAAATGCAAATGACTAGACATTGTTTAGGTATTTATTGCTTGTATATATGGTATATAGTCATTTTACTTTTGTATATAGTCTTTCTTATATTAGTAATAACTTTTTTCCTTTTTTTCTTTTTATTAAAATAGAAAAGGGGAAATACAGTGATATTTTATTTGTATTGAAATGTGATTTTATTTGTATATTAATAAAGTTGCCTTGGGGTCAGAGCAAGCCATAGCAGAGGCCGGGCGGTAGTGGCGCACGCCTTTAATCTTAATACCAACCATAGAAGACCTGGAGGTCAGTACAGACAGGCAGTGACAAGGTCATGTGGCTGGGTTTACAACCAATGAGAAAGCAGAACAGAAAGTCTATAAAAAAGAAAAAACACACAGAAGTAGCTCTCTTGGCTTTTAACTTTGCAATTGGCTGTGTTTCTTATTTAACAAGATGGTTACATCTACACCCTCATGCTCCTGAAATGCCCTCTGATGTTCAACATGAGCTCAATCTGTTTAGTCAGGATCCAGAGGGCAGATGAACACCAAGGACATGTGAACCCTGCCATTCTCCTCTCCTGTTCTGGATGCTCTCGAACTTGAGGTCAAGCCTGGCTGAGCCTGGGGAAGATGAAGCCTCCCTCAGCGAGCAGATCACTAGCAGCTTTCTCAAGTGCCTCTGGGTAAAATGCACAGCCCATGGCTCCCCTCACATCCTCGGCCTCTAGCCTCATCCATGCCAGAGCCTGGACCACTGGAAGTGGCTGATACCCCAGATACACAGAATGATTCCCAAGGAGCCAATTCTAGGCCTGCTGCCCTGCCTCACCCAATCTGCCCTCCAAAGCCAGAACATGTGTGCACTTTCTCTGTGTGTGCTGCTATGTGTGGAAATCTGGGTCCCATGCAAGATCAGTGCACTCTGGGATGGAGACCCAGTTTTGCACATGTTCAGTGAGTGGTGGGAAGACCCTGAGCATCACACAGAGCTGAGGCAGCAGGTCAGCATCCCGCCCCCACCGCTCACCTCCAGCACGGGCCCTGCGCCCAGGATGGTCCTCTCAACGCCGCTGGCACAACCCTTCTGGCTGAGCGCTGTGAGGCAGTGGATGAGGAAGTTGGTGCTCTGTGTCTTGCCAGAGCCACTCTCCCCCGAGATGACGATGCACTGGTTCACACGCTTGCGCAGCATGGCATAATAGGCCACATCTGCCAGCGCGAACACGTGTGGCTCCAGCTTGCCCAGCTGCTGGTTCTCGTACATCTTAACATACTTGGGGTTGTAGATGGGCAGGAACTTGAAGGGGTTGATGGCCACCAGGATGCTGCCTGCATATGTGTAAATCTTGTGCTGCAGGAAGCGCAGCTTCAAGTTCTGCAGCAGACTAGCTTCAGTGAGCTCTGGCAGGTTACACAGGTCGTCAAAGTCGGCCTCTGGCCGCGGCAACAGCCCACGCTCCACAAGGCGCCTCGCTGCCGTGGGCTGCGTCAGCAACTGCATGTGCAGGTACTGAATGCTGCCATCAGCATTGCGCTCCTGTAGCACAAAGTAGTAGCCATCCTCCTGCGGGTGCTCGTCCTGTGCGCGCCGGGGCCACAGCAGCACGCGGTGCACGGGCGAGTCGTTGGCGTCCAGCACCCACTCTTCCCCGCCTGACTCCTTCACCTCCACCAGCACATAGCACTTGGAGCCATCCAGGCGCAGGCTGGCCACGGCGTCCTGGATGACGTCGGTTGTTGTACTGTCCTTGGTGGCGGTCACACGGCACGAGGCCTGGCTCCCAGTGGTGGACAGCTGCGGGTAGATGTGCAGGTGGTAGGTGGCCTGCTGCCGACGGCCCGAGCTGCCAGCCTCGTGCGCACTCATCCTGCCGGCCTCCTGGCCTCAGCATGCCTCACCGGCGGGCGTACACACCCTGCAGCTGGAAGGAAGACCAAAATTAGCCAGATGATCACCCTGGCAGACAGTGCCAGACCCACAGCAGAACCCACCAAGGGAGATCAGACCAGAAACAATCACCTGGTCTTGAGTGAGGATCCAAGTACCTCCATTTACTTTCTTTTCTTTACGGCAAATAAGATGGAACCCAGAGCCTATTGTGGGTTAGGCAGGTACAAACATCCCTGAGCCACGACACAGCACAGGGGTAGGAGTGTGTGATTCTAGGCGGGGCTCCACCCCTGAGCCACGCCCCCAGCCCCTCACTGGGATTCTAGGTGGGGCTCCACCCTGAGCCACGCCCCCAGCCCCTCACTGGGATTCTAGGCGGGGCTCCACCCTGACCACGCCCCCAGCCCCTCACTGGGATTCTAGGCGGGGCTCCACCCCTGAGCCACGCCCCCAGCCCCTCACTGGGATTCTAGGCGGGGCTCCACCCTGAGCCACGCCCCCAGCCCCTCACTGGGATTCTAGGCGGGGCTCCACGCTGACCACGCCCCCAGCCCCTCACTGGGATTCTAGGCGGGGCTCCACCCTGAGCCACGCCCCCAGCCCCTCACTGGGATTCTAGACAGGGGCTCCATCTAACGCTAAAAAAAAATTTTTAATAAATACATTACTTCCGAAGGCTGCAAGAACAAGGAATGAGTTGATGCTTATAACAGCCTGCCTGGTATCTTGCAGAAAGAGACACAAATGCAGTATGGGTCAAGTGCGTGAGACCACTGTGCACCACCTGAGGACAAATGGGGCCTTTGCTCCAGGCCAGCAGGAGAAGCTGGTCTGCAACCTCAACAGTAAATGAAACCCAGCAGGAGTGTCTCTTCCAGAGCTGAGAAGCCTTAAAAGGAGTGGCAGCCTGAAAGAGGGGCTCTGAGGGATGAAGAGGAGTTTGTTCATGGGGCTGGCCAGTACAAGGAGGGTGTGATAGTCTCCACTGCTTGCTTTATAAATGAAGTTCTCTATCAAGGCAGAAATACTATATGTGGCCACTTTTGCTACAATACCAAAAAGAATGGTCACAAGAGAGACCGAGGGCTGACAAGGCTGCCATATTTATCTCCCAGTCACTTCCAGACGTTTGTGGCCTCTGACTTTGCAGAAGTGTGACTGGGCAGCACAAGCCTGAAAGAGCAGCAGCCGAGGGATGGCTCTGGGATCCTGAGCCGGGAAGTAGCAGGAGGGACAAGGCTGAAAGAAGCTTCCCATGGGGAGGGGGCAGCAACAGTTCCCACAAGCACCATGGGCATGCTCAGGGCAGACAAGACACAAGCTTCACTTTCGGGTCTTTCCACACATTACTAAGGAGCCATCTTTTGGTAGAATCTGGATCATTTGAGGCTGAGGTGCAGATCAGTGGTGGGGAACTTGCCTGGCAGTCTTGAGGTTCTGGGTTCTATCCTCGGGTCCCCAAAATAAAATATTTGGTTCAATACATACAGGCGCACCTGACTAACAGCACACACCTGTCACCCCAGCTACTGGGAAAGCTGAGGCGGAAGGATGTGGATTAAAGGCAAGCCTGGACAGACGAATCTCTGTAAGTTCAAGGCCAGCCTGGTTTACATAGTGAGTTGTAGGACAGCCAGCGCTACACAGAGAAACCCTGTCTTGAAACAACAACAACAAAAGACCATCCTGGGCAACTCAGCTTGACTGTCTCAAAATAAAAAGCAAAGAGGACTAGGGTGTCCAGCCAGAGACCAAGAGCTAACAAGTCTATGGTATTTACCTCACAGCCACTTCCAGACGTTTGCTGGGCCCTAACTTTGCAGAAGCGTGACTGGGCACCACAAGCCTATATGGCTTCAACACCCAGTATTTCAAAACGGCAGGAAACACACAATTAAACACTCAGCCCATATCCAGATCTACAAAGATCAGAAGAAAAATTCACACATGCGAATCCCAAATAGACAGTTTTGTCTTGACTCCCTGAGTCCACACACAACCCTACCACTGCCTTTGGTATTTAGGACAGTTAGAAATGGAGGCCACAGAGCTGGCTCAGCAGCTAAGAACACTGGCTGCTCTTCCTTCCAGGGAACCCTGGTTCAGTTCCCAGCACTACATGGCGGCTCACAACCATCTGCAAGCCTAGTTCCAGGGACCCAGTGCCTCCTTGTGGCATGCCTGGGGATGAAGCATGCAGGTGGTGCACAGACATACATGCAGGCAAAACACCCATTCACACAAAATAAAACAAAAATTTAAAAAATAAAAGCATCTAGACATGGCTCACTGTCGCGCACATGCACGCGCACACACACACACACACACACACACACACACACACACACAAGGGTGTGGGCACATGACATACTGTGTTACTGGCTGACTCCAGGGCACACACTATTGTTGTTGCTACTTTAGGCTTGTCTTTTCAGACAGGGTCTCACTATGAGGCCCTGGGTGCCCTAGAACCCATTATGTAGACCAGGCTGGCTCAATTCACAGGCCTGCCTCTGCCTCCAGTGTGCTGGGGTCACAGCTGTGCACCTTTTTCTTTGTTTGTGTGCACCTGTGCCATGTGCACATGTGGAGGTCAGAGGAACACCTGCAGGAATCAGTTCTCCTTATGTGTTCATTTGCTGTTTGTATGTGCATGCCATGACCTCATATGGAGGTCAGAGGATTACGGCACAAATCAGTTCTTCCTTCCACCATGTGGGTCCTGGGGGTGGAACTCAGGTCATCGGGTTTAGCAGCAAGCACCTTTACCTGCTGAGCCGTTTCACTGGCCCCTGGAAGTCTGTGTAAATTAACTGTCACTTCAGCAGATCCCAGGCATTCCCACCCCCATAAGTCTCTCTGGAAAAACAAAGTGGGGGACGGTGAACATCCCAGCAATGTGTTCCTAAGAGCCCTATAGCGATCCCAGCAGCATCCACAGCCACAGAGGAACCACTGCAACACGGCACAGCCACAAAAACAAGCCATCCTCTGCCACTAAGACGGAGCCACTGGACTGTAAAAACCCTGCCCCAAGAGTACACACAATGGGGTTGGGGATTTAGCTCAGTGGTAGAGCACTTGCCTAGCAAGTGCAAGGCCCTGGGTTGGATCCTCAGCTCAAAAAAAAAAAAGTACACACAGGCATGGCAATTACACTCTTGGTTCTAGACCCGAAAGCACTGAACAAAGAAACTCAAATCCCAGTACACAAGCGCACACAGTGTGGCTTGCATTACAAGGCAGAAACCCACCAAATGTTCACCAATGGATAAAGGATAAGTTAAACGTGGAAAACCACTCAACCACGAAAAGGAAGGCTGCACTGGACAGAACACAACATGGGTGAAGCCAGGAAACATCAGTTGGCAGGTCCTGGGCTCCACCCCCTGAAGTGTAACCTGGAGGTGGTTGTACCTGTCATCCCAACACTGAGGCAGTGGAAGCAGGAAGACCAAGACTATCCTTGGGTACAGGAAATTTGAAAGCCAGCCTAGTCTGCACGACAAAAACAAAGAGGTAGACAACACCGCCGACACTCAGTGTGTGACCCCACTGGAAAGAAATGTCTGCAGCAAGCCAATCATAACGGCAGGAAGCAGAGCAGAGCTGCCGGGGGCAGGAGTGGTGGGTCTTCCAGAGCAATGGACAGGTTCTAGAATGGACAGCTGGGCCGGGCGCTGGTGGCGCACGCCTGTAAACCCAGCACTCGGGAGGCAGAGGCAGGTGGATCTCTGTGAGTTTGAGGCCAGCCTGGTCTACAGAGTGAGTTCCAGGACAGGCTCCAATGCTATGAGAAACCCTGTCTCGAAAAACCGGAAAAAAAAAAAAACAAAAAACCAAAGAATGGACGGCTGGAAGGATTGCACAACACTGAACCACTACCCACAGAGGAACCGTCAGCCTTTGAGTGGTGAATTTTACATGACTTCACTTCAATGAAATGGAAGCTCTCAGGCCATATACTCCACACAGACAGCATTCTCTAAAATATAGCTGGTCTGATAGGAAGCTGGCTGCCTCAGGGCATGGTGATAAGGAGGGTTAGGAGATTCATGTATCTCTGACCTTGGTCACAGCATCAGGCTCATACCACAACCATACAAATCCCACACAAGGCTTCCTGGGAAGCAAGCACACCTTTATAGACCATTTGAGAATTATGTGATGTGAGTTTGAGGATGATCTGGGTTCCACAGATAAAGGTGCTCGCTAACAAGGCTGATAACCAGACTGAATCCCCAGGACCCACACCTGGTTGAAGCAGAGAACCTACTCCCACCTGACCTACATGTTGTTTTGTGACCTCCACAAGACACCAACACACATAACAAATAAAATGGAAAACTAAACAAAAACCCACAGAAGAATAAAAGACCAGGCTTGCCAATTCACACCTGTCATCTCAGTACTTTCGAGGCTGAGGCAAGAGGATACTGAGTTCGAGGCCAGCCTGGAATACAGCTAGAGACCCTGTTTCATGCAGCAAGGACAAGGGTGGAAGGCTGGAGCACAGCTGGGGCTCTGGGTGGGGCCTGCAGCCATGCTCCCCCAGCAGTGTAGGTCATTCTCAGTCACTCACAGGATGTTACAGGTGGTGGCACCAGGGGACAAGAGCAGTCTGTGTGGGGACATGGGGACTCAAACTGAAATTCTGCACCTTGACCAAGTCACACGCACCACACGCCAACAATCACTCACTGCCTGTGGACTTTCGTTGTGGCCTGCAGCTACAACGGGGTCCTGGAAACAACAGCACCTGGCGATGGTGCAGCTGGCTCAGTCTGTTGTGTGACATTTGACAAAGAAAACGAAGGCTAAGGATGTGCATCTGAAAAAATCTGTCAAATAATACTGCCTGTAGACCCACAAGTACCAAGAAGAGTATCTGCAGCCCATAAGCTCCTGTGGGCAAATCTGCACAAATACGTGCACATGTGTATACCCATGAACACACAGGCCTGGTGCACCCAAGCCCCTCCACACCTTTGCACATGTAAGCCTGCACATATCCACTCGTGGGACCATATCCAACACCACAGAAACATGCCCACAGCCAGACTCAGAGAGAACCACCCCTCCTAGGGCATGTGTTCCGGGAGGTGACCCCTGGGTGCATGCTAACTACTAGTCAAGGAGCTCTGGAAGGTCTGCCACCAGACTGCCTGGATACAAGTGACCAGACATGACACTGGTCCCCACCCACTACACCCCTAACAGGGACCATCTCCCAAGGGAGAAGCCAGCGGAGACTGCTGACAGGGCCTGGCCAGCCCCTGGAGCACTGCCACCTGTCCTGCCAAAGGCCCTTAGCTGAGCCCCTCCGACCACGCTGCAGATGTAGTCTGGGTCGTTTGTGCCCAGCTCTAGCCCTTGCTTCAGAAACTGCTCTCAGAGGCAAGAATAAGACTCATGGGGACAGTTAACAGGGCCAGCTCAGCAAGCCCCATCCCAAACCGGAAGGAAGCTGATAAGGCTTCTTGCCCAAGATGCCTGCTGCCCTGCCAGGTTGTGGGCAGAGGGGACAGAAGCCAGTTAAGGTCAAGTAAAGAGACTGTTCCTTTGCCAGCACCTCTTCCCATGTTGGACTGTCTGCTTCCTGGGAAACCCTCCCATGGGATCTGCCTAGAGAGCCCTTGGCAACTAGCCACCCTCCGCAGGAGCATCCTAATGCAAGGAGGAAGAAGTCTGCTTGAAGGGAGCACCATACCCACCTTCAAACCAGAGTCCAGCTGCGCACAGGTACAAGTAGGGGGGTTGCTTGAGCCTAGGGTTTCAAAACCAATGAGAGCCTGGCTCAAAAATAAACAAATAAAACATACGCACACAGATACAGAGAGACAAAGACACATTTATAGAGAGATCCAGGCAGGCAGTGGTGGCACACGCCTTTAATCCCAGCACTCAAGAGGCAAAGGAGGCAAATGCAGGCGGATCTCTATGAGTTCAAGGCCACCCTGATCTACAGAGTGAGTTCCAGGAGAGCCAGAGCTACACAGAGAAACTGTCTCAAAAAGCCATAACCAAACCAAACCAAACCAGAACAAAAAAAGAGACAGACCCAAGGACTGGAGAGATGGCTCAGTGGTTAAGAGCACTGACTGTTCTTCCAGAGGTCCTGAGTTCAATTCCCAGCGACCACATGGTGGCTCACAACCATCTGTAATGAGATCTGGTGCCCTCTTCTGTGTACATAATAAATAAATAAATCTAAAAAAAAAAAAACAAAAAAAAAAAGAAAAAAACTCTAAAAAAACAGAGAGAGATCCTCCACTGGGGGGGATTCTAGGCGGGGCTCCACCCTGACCACGCCCCCAGCCCCTCACTGGGGATTCTAGGCGGGGCTCCACCCTGACCACGCCCCCAGCCCCTCACTGGGGATTCTAGGCGGGGCTCCACCCTGACCACGCCCCCAAACCCTCACTGGGGGATTCTAGGCGGGGCTCCACCCTGACCACGCCCCCAGCCCCTCACTGGGGATTCTAGGCGGGGCTCCACCCTGACCACGCCCCCAGCCCCTCACTGGGGATTCTAGGCGGGGCTCCACCCTGACCACGCCCCCAGCCCCCTCACTGGGATTCTAGGCGGGGCTCCACCCTGACCACGCCCCCAGCCCCTCACTGGGATTCTAGGCGGGGCTCCACCCTGACCACGCCCCCAGCCCCTCACTGGGGGATTCTAGACAGGGGCTTTACTGCTGAGTCAGTTTTGATAATTACAGCTTCATGGCATCTTCCTCAAGGGGACTTATTGGCTTTCTGTGTCTTCCGGCACACCTTCCTCATGCTATGTTCAGAGTCTGGGACCAGGAAGCTATCAGGCTCTGGCTCAACATCCTGTCTTAAGTGGATGTGAAACCAACACCCTGAGAATCCCCGAGTGTCTGGAAAGATTGCACACATGGGACCACGAGCCAGTGTCTGTAGCCCCTGTGGAAGACAGATTGGTCGCATGACAGGCTTGGACAGTGCTAGGCACAGGAGGTCCTGAGAAATTATATTCTGTCTCGCTTTATTTTTTATTTATTTCAAGAGTCATATTCTGTGGTGCACACTAGCCTTGAACTCAAAGGGGATGATGCTACTGCCTCAGGACTGCAAGTGTGAGCACCGTGCCTGGTGCTCTCTTGTTAGGACCAGAGTTTTCCTGTGTAGCCCAGGCTGGCCTGGAATTCCACTGTCTGCCTCAGCCTCTGGAGTGCTGTAATCACAGACAGGTGCCATCATGCCAACTTCTCGGTTCTTAAATACTGAAAAGCGAATGTGCTTGACCTACCTTGAGTACCAACTACCCCATACCCACCCCCCCATGCCCACCCCCATATGTATGCAGAAAAAATAAAAAACCAAACTGCCAGAAGCAGTCCCTAAAGAATTGTACAAAACAATTCCGTTAGAGCTGGGGAGATGGCCCAGTGAGCAAAGTGCCTGTCATCCTGATCCCCAAAAGCCACATAAAAAGTCAAGCATGAGCTGGGCAGTGGTGGCACACGTCTTTAATACCAGCACTGGGGAGGCAGAGCCAGGCGGATCTCTATGAGTTTGAGGGCAGCCTGGGCTACCAAGTGAGTTCCAGGAAAGGCGCGATGCTACACAGAGAAACCCCTTCTCGTCTGGAAAAAAAAAAAAAAAAAGGCAAGCATGTATCCAGGCGGTGGTGCTACACACTTTTAATGCCAGCACTGGGGAGGCAGAGGCAGGTGGATCTCTGAGTCTGAGGCCAGCATGGTCTACAGAGTGAGTTCCAGAACAGCCAGGGCTACACAGAGAAACCCTGTTTGAAAAACCAAAACAAAAAGGCAAAGCCAAACGTGGTACTGTGTTCACAACCCAGCACTGGAAGAGGAGACAGAAGGCTCCCAGGTTCACTGGCCAGCCTTCTAACTGTGTAGCTTCTGGTCCCATGAAAGACCCTGCCTCAAAAGACTAAGGTGAAGCACAACAGAGGAAGACATCTCACATTATCATCTGGCATCTACATGCATGTACACCATCATGTACTTGAATATACATATTCAGACACACACATACACACAGACACACACACCCCACAACCCTTTCGTCACAAAATCAAATCAGCCTAGTAGATCACCCAAGGGGAGCTTTCAGGAAAAAAATGACTGTGGACAGAAAACTGGGTAGTAGAATGTAGACCTTCCAGCCAACAGAATACTACTCAGCCACAAAAAAGAATAAGGTTCAGGCCCATGTAATAGTGTGGATGAACCTCAAAAACACAATGCTACAGTCAAACTTCCCAGTTCAGACTGTGATCCCAGCACTTGGGAAGCTGAGGCAGGAGGATTGCCACTAGTTGAGGCCAGTCAGGAGTACATAGTGAGATTGCTCCCTCCCCCAGGGAAAAAAAAAAATTAGCCAGGATGCTGAGGGCAGGCAGCCAGACTAAAGAGGGCATGTGGCACATGAGTCATCAATGAAACTCCCAGACAAGCCACTCCATAGAGGATGGCACACCAATGACATTAGTGCCTGTCCTGGGCTGGGGAGGGAGCAACCTATGGTAAAGGATTCCCTCAGGGGATGTGGAAAGGTCCTCGAAGCCGATGATGTGCGTGCGTGCGTGCGTGCGTGCGCTTGCAGCACACCGCATCTCTGCTAACATCACAGCTAGCGGCACAGTAAGCTGGGATGTCCCATGTCTTGTGAGACAAGGTCAAGGCTGCTCCAGAGCACAGGACTGACCTCCTGTCAACCTCCCCGGTGTGCCAAGCACAGGTGAGTGCGGCCATACCTGGCCCAAACAGTCCTCCTAAAACCTGAAAGACAGCTGGGGAGAGGGCTTGGTCCTAGGACATTCACTACCCAACAATGAGTACTCAGGCTTGAACCCCCAAACCCGTGTGAAAGAAGCAGATGAGGACAGCCTGGTGTGGGTAGTAGTTTCAGGTCGGCCAGAGCTACACAATCAGAGTCTTGTCTAAAACGGACACACAAACAAATCCAGGCCTGGCTGCATGCGCTGCCCCCGCATTTGGGGGTGGTATGCACACAGGAGGAACCTGAGAATGTAATGGCCGGCCAGCCTCACCCAACAGCAGCATGTCCTCTCTCAAGGGACAGAGGAGCGACAGCCTGCTCTGGGCTCCACATGCATGAACATGCAACACATGAATTCAACACACACACACACACACACACACACACACACACACACACACACACCTGCATATGCACACCAAGCTTTGAGTAGCAATCTGGACTCTAAGAAGACACCAACTCTTGACGCATGCAAGAACTACATGAGGCCCTGTGGCTGAAATGTGGGCTGGACACAGGCAACCACTCTTCAGGCTCCACACATGCCAAGCCCCCTGCACGAAGAGCCAGGCTTGGAGCCATATTCTGGCAACCACTTTGGAATTCACCAGAGGAGGCAGAATGGGGCCCCACAAAGAGCAGGGCAGCCGTCGCGTTTATATAAGGCCATAATTTGAAGCCAAGTGTTTAGCGGATGAAATCATTCCCCAGTTAAAAGGAGAAGGCTGGCCGTAGGGCAGGATGGGCTGAGTGGTGGGGGATCCACCACAATCCATGGTCCCTCTGTCCCCTGTGGCCCACAGTTTCTTTTTGTATTTGTATGTGTCTGCACTCCCCTCTCCCCAAGACAGGGTCTGGTTATATAGACCAGGCTGACCTGGAACAGCCCATTCTCCTGCCTCAATCTCTAGAGGGCTAGGATCACAGACATGCACCACCACGCCCATCACCTAATTACTATTTGGAAGAATCTGAAATGCGCTGACAAGTGGCTGAAACCAGCTGATCTGACAGTTGCAGAGATCAGAGCTGAGGAGCCTCAGGACAGCCCTAACCCAGCATCCATCCGAGCCCCAGACAGAAGGCAGTCCCATCCAAAGGCCAGCTGGGAGTTAAAAGAGCACTTCACAGCTCAGTTTCTAGGACGGATGGTCCAGTGACAGCAGATAGGAGATCACAAGAGGAACTTCCTACCCCAAGTGGAGATGACGTGGCTCATGGGTGGAACCCCTGCCTAGAACCTCACAGTGAGGAGCTGGGAGCGAGTATGGTTCACCAGTGGAGCCCCGACTAGAATCCCCAAGCGAGAGGCTGCAGGCATGTCTCAGTGCTACAGTGCTTGGCTACCCTGCAGAAGGCCCTGGTTTCCATTCCCAACACTGCAAATAATAAAGGAAACAACAATACTGTAGGTGGCCCTAGGAATGCAGCATGGGTTGATTGGACTCCAGCCAAAGTCTAGCATGGAATACCAGGAGAACTGTAGGTGTCTAGCGGCCCAGACATGCTGAAAGGCCACATTCCAGGATGGCCAAGGGCCACAAGCTGGGAGCAAAGTAGAGGGCTGTAACTTATAGCCAGAGCTCTCAGTGTGAGCCAGCATGGAGGGCACCATTCTCCAGGCCGGAAGTTGTCTGGGCTGCTCGCTGAGATCCACACCAAGAACCTTGGTGTATGAAGCTACTTGGGAAGAGGGTCTTGACAGAACCCGAGAGTTGAGAAGATATTGTAGGAAGTTAGAACAAGCCCTAAACGCCATGCCTGGCACTCTTAGAAGGCACAAGGCTGGCGTGGTGGCACATTCCTGTGTCACAGCACTTGAGTTTCAGGTTTTTGTTTTTTATTTTCTTTTCAGCACTGGGAATGGAACCCAGGACTTCATACCCTCTTGGCAAACACTCTACCACGGAGCTACAGCCCCAGGGCTGATCCTGCACTGGAGAAACTGAGGAGGCAGGAAGGTCTAGAAGTTCAGGCCAGTAGGGCTACTCATCAGCACCGTCTCAAATAAGAACATAATAAAGGACACACAAATTCGGCGGAAGGCAGAGATAGAGACTAGTGGTATGTGACCTGAGCCACAGGCCACCCAAGTCCCGGATCCTTAAATAGGCAGGAAGGAGCCTCCAGGATTTGGGACTTGGCCTCTAAAACAAGAAAATTCTATCTCTGCTGTTTTAAGCCACTTATGACAACCCAGCACGCACATCTAGGTGCCCAAGAGGTTCTGGGGTGCTGACAGCAAGCCCCGGAGGAAACTGTGGCCTTCTGTCTCCCCTAACTCCACAACTGGACTCAAAACACGCCATTCTTCCTTCCTGAGGCTCTTGCTATCTGAGGGAAAAGGTTCCGTGGAGACAGCACCACCCCCAAGACTGAGCTGGGCCACCCTAATTACCATCTGACACCCACTCTTGTGACCCATCGCTCAAGGCAGCTCACCCTACCTGGGGTCTACCTGTGTCTTGAAAAGTCCATCGCTCTCAACAAGGTCTCCTGCAGCTCAGGCTGGCCTCTAACTCACCATGCAGCTAGGCTAACCTTCAAGTCCTGGTCTTCCCTCCTGCCTGGATGTCAAGGCTGATAAGGAGCTCAGTGCTGTGGATACCCTAGGAAAGCCCTCCACCAACTGAGCCCTTGTCCTGTTACACCTGTCGTCTTTGAAGCAGAGTGTCTGTAGCCCACGATGGTCTGGAGCTCCTGATCTTCCTGTATCGTTTTCCCCAAATGCTGGAATGATAGCCTATGCCCCTCCACCCTCTTTTCCAATCAATGAGCACCTCTCCAGTGTCTGCAGGGTCTGGTCCTGGGTTACTAACTTGAGAAAGTGGCCAGGAGGGAGGTGAATGGCAGGCAACCACAGCAAAAGCACTCTCCCACAGTCACATGGTCCCTAGGTACCCTGGACAGGACTGGTGTGCTCAGCACCATTTTTGGCTACGACTGCTTGGGTGGACCACTACTGGCAGAAGTAAATCTGGGTCCTCCAGGGTCAGGAAAACCATCCACCACAGCAAAGGACTTGCCATGAGGAGTGGGGAGACCCACAAACCCACATGTTATGGGGAGGTGGAAACGCAGGGAAGCAACCAGAGCTGGGCACAGCTGGAGGGAGCCAGGCATACAAGGAGCATGAGGGCACAGGCCAGCTGGGGCTAGTTTGGGAACAGGGGGTCCAGTGTGGATATGAGAAGAGCCAAAGTGGGAAGGAGCTCAGAGGGTCTGGGGAAAGGAGGCCCCATGCAGGGGTTTCTGCAGATATTGGGGGGCTTACAACGGCAAAGGTCAGACCTCTGACAAGAGGCAGGCTCTGGCTGCAGGTGGGACGCAGAGCACAGGCCCTGAGACTAACCAGGTTCTGGATCATTCCCCATGCCCCACAGGCTGCAAAATAAAGGCAAAGGACCCTGGCAAGCAGGTGAGTGCCAAGCACAGAATAGACATCTCTGTGGACCTCTCTAGAATTTCCACAGACTACCTGTCACTAGGCCCCAGGAGCAGGCCCCAATGTCCTGCCTGCTACTTAAAAGCTGGTGATACAGGGCTGGAGAGATGGCTCAGAGGTTAAGAGCACCGGCTGCTCTTCCAGAGGTCCTGAGTTCAATTCCCAGCAACCACATGGTGGCTCACAACCATCTGTAATGAGATCTGGTGCCCTCTTCTGGCCTGCAGGGACACATGCAGGCAGAACACTGTATACATGATAAATTTTAGAAAAAAAAAGTTGGTGACCCAGCTGAGTCTTACTCCAGTCACAGAGCCCTGGGAGGGCAGGAAATCATTCAACCTCCAACCCTTTGTTACTAAACAGGGTCTCCCATGGAGCTCATACTGGCCTTAAGCTCCTAACCTTCCTGCCTCAGAGTGAGTAGGGCTCCCAACTTGTTTTGAAGGGCAGTAGACTTACAGCCTAGGAGGGAAGATCAGTTAAGGCCCAGGGATGGTAGGATCATCAGCAACCTAGTATCAGGCTCTTGTGAGGGTTTCCCCAGCCTAACGGCTCTGCTGTGTGGGAACTCCCTAGTGACAGCACACCACGGGACTCTCCATCTCACACAGGCTGCTATGTGGGTCTGGTCCTCAGGCTGGGAATGAAGTAGCCACTCAAAAAACACTGCCTCTTAGATTTCCAAAGGTCAAGAATCCCCTGTAGGAAATGCCTGGGGCCACAGGGATTTTAGATTTTGAACCTTTCTGGATTTTACATTTACAAATACAAAAAAAAAAAAAAAAAAAAAAAAAAAGCTCGAAAGCTCGGTAAAAAAGGAGCTTGGTAAGGTGACGCATGCTGTGATCCTAGTACTGGGAAACCGAGGCAAAAATTTGTACAAAGGAGATTGAGCGGGGACACGCCTTTAACCCCAGCACTTGGAAGGCAGAGGCAGGCGGATCTCTGAGTTCCAGGCCAGCCTGGTCTACAGAGTGAGATCCAAGATAGGCTCCAAGCTACACAGAGAAACCCTGTCTCAAAAAAACAAAAACAAAAACAAAAAAAAAAGTCACGTTGAAGATTCCACCCAACTATAAGCCAAAAAGCTTCCACATCAACCCCTGACATCATCGGTCAGCCCTCCTCCCATCAGACCCCCCAGGAGACCCCCACAACATTTGACTGTCTCTGTTGATGGCAATGCATCTATCTCATGATGCCTCATGAAGAATCTTCCATCTGTAACATCATGTGAATGGCTTGGAAAGTGCCAGGTTGGGAGGATTTGGAGATGGTCCTCTGCCCTGGCAGAGCCCTTGCCCAGCATGTGGGGCCCCAGGTTTGGTCCCAACCCTGAAAACAAACCAGACATTCACAACAGCAAACTCCTGTCAAGTTCCCTCCGAAGTCCACAGGGACCTGGCTCCACCTTCAAGACCCAGCGTGGCCTCTGTGACCTGTGAGAAGGGATCCAACCAGGAGACTCAGTACCACATGCCCTGACCTTGTGTATGTATACCTTTGTGACACTCACCACCCAACCCACTGGAAACCTATCCACGTGGGGGCTCGGCCGCACTCACATCACCAAGCAAAGCCCAGATCCTAGGGCCAGCATGGACGGTAGCATGGAAAGCATGTCTCTGGGCTGACTGTACTCAGGAAACAATGTCATCCCAGGAAGTGAGTGTCACTGACTCCTCACAGAATGCTGCTCAAGTCCCACAATGCACAGCACAGCCTGCTATAGAGAATAATAACCTGTCCCCAAACATCTTCGAGACGCACACTTTAAAGTGAGTATCACACAACTTGGGGGTTGCCCTGGAGCCTCAGGGATACAGATGGTAGCTTGGCTCCTCCCCATGCCCACAAGGCTCAAGACAGATCCAGCAGAGGTGTGAGAAGTGACCTTGAGGGATGACCGCTTGCCTTAGCAGCCAAGTGCACACACCTGTAGTGACACTCCATCTCCCAACCTCTCCATCTTTCCCTGCTACACCTGCAGATCCAGGTCCCCAGGGGATCAGATTCTTCTGCTCCCATTTCCTTTCCATAGTTATTCCCACCCAGATAAACTCCATCTCCACATGACAGTGAGATCCAGTCATCGTCCCAAGCCAAAACCAGGGACCCCAGCATCCTCATCAGGAAATGGGTGCCTGGGGAAGTCCCAGTGACCTGAGGACAGAGACAGGAGTCCCTAATGTCATCTCTCAGCCCCTTCCTGACATCACTCACCCAAGAACAGGCCCTGACTCTGGGAGGAGTAACGGGAAACCCATGGTCTGGGTGCCTGCTGCTGATGCACAGCTGTGGCCTTGCTGCTCAGGAAGGAGCATCATTATCTCCAAGGCCTGGCTCCCTGGTACTCCATAAGAGAGTATTTATTTTCAATCAAGTGTGTTTGTGTTGACTGTGTGCAGTGTTTGTAGAGGACAGAAGACAGTGTCAGGTTCACCTGTCCACAGTGCCTGCTGCGAACTGAACTCTAGTCCCCTGGAAGAGCAGCAAGGACTCTTAACCATTGAGCCATCTCTCCAGCCTCTCCCATGGCTCCAGGAAGAAGTTTTCTGCCCTGGACACCTTCACAGCTCCTGCCAGGGTGTGAACTCCTGAGTGCTCAGACAAAACAGTTCCTGTTCCCCTCACTGTCCCTGAGGGCCAGCTCCAAGCCTGGCTCCCAGTCAACCCTCCCTCCTCACTGAAAGATTCTGAAAACCTTCCAGAAGCTCCTTTCGACCAATCATCCCAGACAGTACTGGGTCCATGATGGCGTGGCTTAGGGATGTTGTTCTCTGTGACACAGAAATGCCTAGAATACGGCATCCAATCTGTGCTGTTTGTAAGTTTCACCTGGCCCGTTACCCAGTACTCACAGCTCTGAACGGGACTCTAGAACTGCCCCTTGCAAACCACGAGAAAGCCAGGTGTGGTGGCTCAAGCCTATCATCCTGCACTTGAGAGGCTGAGGCAGGGAGAGTGGGAGTTCAAGGCCAGTTTGGACAACTCCCCCTACACTCACACAAGAAAAAAGTCCCCAAAGATCACCAGCTCCTTCCAGGCAGAATCCCAGCCTCTCTGGATTCACCGTGAACAAAGGAGGGTAGGATCCAGAAAATTCCCTCACCAGGAGCTTTCCAGAGTTGATGTGGCCACCCAACTTACCCACTCCTTAAAGTGTTTATTCAACAGAGAAGAAACTGGATGAACACAGCATGGTGGGATGATCTGTCTCCCCAAAGTCCTCTCCTGGCTGAAAACCAAGTTTGTCACTGGTCCAGTGTCAAGGGCCAAGATGCCCCCACCCTTCGGCTCATGAACTCAATTCTTAAAGCCCAGGATGCTTACTTTCTTTTACTTTTTGTTCTTTTCTTGAGACTCCTGCTGTACAGCTCAGGCTGGTCTCAAACTCAGGTTCCTCCTGCCTCAGCAATTCTGCTGGGAATGCACATGAGCCCGCTCCAAGCTGCCCACCCCTGCACTTTAAAGACTGTATCAGGAAACGAGGTTTTTCACAATGATGATTACAATAAAGCGAGGTCCCCAACATGGACCTTCATCTGTGTGGCTGGTGTCCTCCTAGAAGGAAGTGAACACATGGACAGGCTCAGAGGAAGATGACAGGAGACAAAGTGGGGAGGGGGCCACCCAGGAGCCTCGGGTAGACTACCACGCAACCCGTCCTTGGTCTTGGACTCTTGGCCGTCAGAACCTCATGGCAGTCAAGCCCTGTGGGTTGTCCATCCAGTCTGTGGCAGACGCAAGCCTGTCAGAATCAGCTCTAGCTTGACTCCACCTCACACGTACACACATGTGCGTACGACATAATGAGTCAACTTTGCCAGCTTATTCATCACCCCACAATCCTCCAGGCTGAACCCCTGAATCACTTCTCAGGGATCCCTGACTAGGAAATGAGCAGATCCCTAGCTCATAGGCTGCATTTTTCCAACGTGCCTAATTGTGGAGGCTTTTCCCAGCCAAAGTGGATAGCAGTGCAGAGACAAGGCCCTTTGTTCTGCCCCTCCGGGGACCACGAGGGCAAAAGAGAAGGGCCTGTCTTGCTCTGTGAGGAGGCCACGCCTGGGCCTGGCTGAATGGTGGGCCGGGCAGGGGCTGCCTGGCACAGCTGGGTTGGGGACCTTGAAGACACAAAGGCCTGGCAGGTGGGGGGGCACATCTGAGAGGGGATCATCAGTCGGATGTGCCCCACAGTGAACAACCTTCCCCCACTGAGGTGAAGCAACTATGTCATGGTCATTGGTGAGGGAGGGGTCAAAAGAGGGGACAGCAAGGGACACACACACCAACTCCCAAAGAACTTCAACAGTGTGGGAAAGGATGGGTACCTTGGGGGCCTTGGCCCATGGAGGAGATAATGCACTTTATCAGAAGCATGGCATTCAGACAACCCCTGAGAATGGAGTCTGGTACAGCTAATCTTGCAAGAAAAGTGACAGTTTGTTCCCAGATGGGGACAGAGTCTCCAGAAACCCAGGTCAGTGATGAGACAAGGGCAAGAGAGACAATGGCCCTGCTGTGCCTGCCAGGCTGCCCCATCTTGCCCACCTGCCCTGGTCCCTCTTCCCACCAGCAGCCAGCAAAATGTAGCATCCAAGGTCTCCCCACCTCTCCCCCGACTCCTGCAGATACCAGAAAGGGCTGCAGCCACATTTTCACACACAGCACCTATTCTCACCTTGGGTCCAGTCTATGGGGCCCACACCACATCACACCACCTGTCTTCATCTTAGGTTACTATCCTCAAGGTGATGTGAGCCATAGACACCACAGCATCACAGGGTGGACAAGGTGGCCACACCAGATGTCAGGACAGTTTGCAGCTAAGTGTGGATTAAGGGCTATGGTAGAGGGTTGGGGTTCAAGGACTTGTTGACATTGTGCTCTTTTGGGGTGCTGGGGAAGCCTGCACCTTGCATGTGCTAATAGCTAGAGCACAGGTCTAGCCTCCCAGCCATGTTTCCTGGTACTAGAAAGCCTAGGGATCCATCTTCAAAGCCAGCACCTGCCTGAGTCCATTTTGGGAAATTGGAACAAAGACCCTCTCCTGGTCTGGTGGTTGCCTGGAAAAGACAGCCGAGACAAACAGAAGCAGAGGCCACAGCAAGTGTGCCAAAGAGCAAAGCGATGGGGTCTCTGCTCCTGTCATTGTGGGTTCATCACCAACATGGCTTTCCATGTTTGGTTGGGGGCCAGCCACCTCTTCCAAGGAAACATAATAGACTCCCCCCATCCCACGCCTCGTTTTGGTGTCCCAAATTCTGGCCCACCTGTCACTGTGAGGCTCTCCGGATGGGAGTGCCATTCTTTCTATGAAGAGGGACAGGAGCCGTCCCTCTGAGGCACCAGGAGATCTCGGCTCTGCTCTAAGGAGGCGGCCAGGCACTTGGCACAACCAGCTCTTGCTCAGTTAGACTTTGGACCTACCCAGCACATGCCACTCCAGAGAGATGAGGGAGGGGAGCCACAGTTTCATGGTCTCTTGTCTGGAAGGGGATCAAGCCAGGAGTCCTGAGTCCCCAAATGACTCACATGGTCACCAGCTGGACTTGAAAGAGGGTTTTACCTGACCAGGAGGTCAAAGCCATAGCTTTGTGCTCTGTGCAAGAAGCATACTGGACACCTGGCTGGGGCTGGGGCTCCTTGGTGGAACACTTATCCAGCATGCATGTGTAAGGCTCTAAGTTCCATGCCCGGGATTGCAGGGCAGGAGACAGAGAAAAGTCAGGACTGCATAAAACCAAAGGGTATGTACCAGAGACAGGAAAGTCAATAGGTGGGCTTGGCTCTTGAAAAAGGCTGACATAGCCCAATCCAGTCACTTTGCAGAGGAGGAAACAGTAAGAGAGTGTTGCACCAGACACAAGGCACTTCCCCCAGGAGACCCCCACTAAGTCACATGCCAAGTGCACAGAGGAAATCACATGGCCATGGCATAGGAAGATTCAGGGCCTCCCTGGGGTCTCCAGACCCCAGCAGTCTTTGACATTGCAAGAGGCATGACTGGACAGTGTGCCCTGAAGCAAGCTAAGCTGAAAGCTTTCTTCCAGAACATTCTGGAAGTGAATAGGGCAGTCATGTCTCTGAGACTTTCTTTATATTCAGATTCGTGTACCAAATAGAACTCTAAACCTGGCCTTCCTTCTGCAAGCACACAGCAGATCCAGGCAATGGGGGAGGGAGAAGGGAGAAAGTCATGCCAATCAAAACTAGGCAGCTCCAGGCCTTTGTAGGAGCAGACAGGCCTGTGACAACTACTTTACAGTTGTCCATGTCACCTCCAGTCATTCCTGGACACCTTAAGTTTCTGGAGTCTTTCAGGGCAGTCGTGGCGCACGCCTTTAATCCCAGCACTTGGAAGGCAGAGGCAGGTGGATCTCTGTGAGTTCGAGGCCAGCCTGGTCTACAAAGCAAGTTCCAGGAAAGGCACAAAGCTACACAGAGAAACCCTGTTCAAAAAATAAATAAATAAATAAATAAATAAATAAATAAATAATAAAAAGATTCTGGAGTCTCAAAGACCAGACAATAAAACTCAAGGGAAGGAAGGTGCTGTCTTTAATGCTGGCACCCGAGCTAAAGAGGCACAGACAGACGCTCCCCTGTGAAGCCTGGAACTAGGAGACCCCAGAAAAGTAAGGGAGGGCTTGCTGGCGGCTGTGCTTCCCTGGGGCTGAGCTCACAACCACTGCCGGGGGACACATTTCCTGTATGTCGTTTTTACCCATTTAAGTCAAAGGATGCGGCTCTCCTGAGAGGGTGGCTTCCACCCTATCTATGCAGCTCCCTTCCTTCTGAAACGCAGTCCAGGAGTGTCAGAACTCCTCCCTAGCTCCCCGAGAACACAGCTAGTCCTTTCTTGAGCGGAAAGTGAAGCGCGTTCCAAAGTAGAGAGACCCAGAGGGCGCTGGGACTCGCCCGCGGATCACCCAGCTGTCGGGGTGTGAAGTCAGGAAGATGAATCAAGAAGGGGAAGGCGGGGGCGAGCCTCCAGAGGCTGCACCCCGTCATCTCCGGGGCCGCTGGAGCCCTTTCCTCCTCCTCGGCCCTCCTCGGGCCCTCTTTGGAGCGGTTAGTGCGTGGCTTTCCAGGCCCATCCTTTGCACGCTCCACTCCCAGCAGCGGGCTGCCACAGCCCTTGTCCCGTTCTTTGAGCGCGCGGAGACCTCGCTGACACCCGAGGGCTCGCACTGCATTTTTAGACGCTTCTTTCCCTCGCCTGGGCCCTCGGCGCCGCCTCCCTGGCCTCCCCGGTTTCCTGAGACCCCCCAGCTGCCACCTCAGCCACGTCCTCTCCGCAGCCGCTGCTCAAAGGCGCCGTCTAGCCCCGTGAGCCCGCCAGCCTCGTCCCCATCAGCCTCCTCGCGTCCCCCAGGTCGCGTCACGCGACCCCAGCACCGACCGCGGTTCGGATCTCCGCTCACGGCCGCCGCGAGAACTCACCTGGACCGCGAACGCCGCGCGCCGCCGGCCCCGGACCGGCTCCTCGCCCGGACGCTCGCCAGCCCGCCCGCAGCTCCAGACCGCCCCGCCCGCCGCGCCTCGCCCGCCGCTCCCCCGCGCACTCCCACTTCCGGGTTCCGGAGGGGCTGAGAGGGCGGGGCGCCAGCGCGTCGGAGAGGCGGGGCGCGCTAGGCCACGCCCACCCGAAGGCACACCGCGGACGCCCCCTGCGGTCGGTGCGTTCCTGTTCCCGAGCTCCGTAGAGCGGAGAGGCGGGGCGCCGCGACGGCCCCGCCCCCTGCCCGCTCGCTTATAGCGCGCCCGGAGTGTGGCCGGAAGCCGGCGCCTCTGAGCAGACACTTGAATCCACGCCCTCCCACACCGCCCTTTCCTGGGCGCTACCCGCCGAGTGCGAGCTGGGCGCTCGCCGGGCACGCTGCGTGCCGAGCGCACCCTCGGGCGGGTCGCGGCGCGGCGCCGTCCTCCCTGCCTCCTTGCGGGCGGGGCCCTGAAGCTTGCCTTTGAGTGGAAGGCGGGAAAATGGCGGAGTCCACGGAGGGGAGCGCGGGGTGAGTGGGGCGCAGCAGGGCGGAATGTAGGGGCACCGCGGGGCTGGCCAGAGCCAGGGCCCACGGGTAGCCGAGCTGAGTCGGGGATCCCGAGCCCCTCCCGGACGGGGCTCCCAGACGCGGCGCGGGCTTCGATGGCGGCGGCGGGTGTCTGGGGGCACGCTCCACCTCCTGGGTTTTGTCTGAGGCTTGTTCTGTTCTAATGTCGAGGCTGGCTTGAACTCTGTAGCCAAAGATAGCCTGCCACTCCAGATCCTCCGGCTGCTTCGAGTGCGTGCGGTACAAGTGTGCGCCACCATCACCGGCTGCAGAGTTCTCTGCAGTCCCGCCCCGCCGGGATTCAGCCTGCTAGCGAGCTTGGGAAGTATTGGAGGAGCGGCGATCGTTTCTTCTCAGAATTCCCGTTTCCTTCTGCCCTGGAAGGAGTTTTGTAGCGCTGACAGGGGAAGAGTCGGGGAGTTGCGAAATAACTGCTTGAGAGTAATATCTGGGAATTGATAAAAACCTCCAGCTGGGCGGGTTGATGCTGACGGCACCAGGAGTAGTGAAGCAGGCCTGTCCGCAGCACCGCGCTCAGGAGGTCGGAGGGTCCAGAGTTCAAGGACAGCCTGAGTTACCTGAGATCCTGTCTCAGAGAAATCAGTTTTCTTTGCTTTCTTTTTTTATCTTTGAGACAGTGTAGCCCGGGTAGCCCTGGCTGCCACAGAACTCCCAACGGAGACCAGGCTAGCCTCTAGCTCACAGATCACAGAGATCTGAATGAAAACTGAGGACGTGGCTGCTCCAAGGTAGGGTCGAGAACAGGTTTATTGTAGATATGAGGGAAAGCACAGCCAGTGGCATCTGGAAGAATCCAGACTGAGCCTGAGCAGCAGGAGAGAGGGGGTGGAGGGAGAGGAAGAGAGAAGGAGCAAAGAGCACCTGGAAACCAGCAAACCAAGTGGCAGAATGGCTGAGTTACGTAAAAGAAGAAGCTGGGGGAAGGGAAGCTCAGGGGCTGGAGAGGTGGAGGGTAGGGGGCCGGGTGAACCAGCCAGGATGACTCTGTAACACGTACTTGAGAGCTGAGAGATTCTGGGAGAACCTGGTGGCCAGTGTCTCCTTTGATAAGTTAAACAGGCACCTCAGGTAGACGCTTGTCCCAGGGTTCTTTGAGACCTCACAAGATCCTCTGCAGATTATAGGCTTGCACCACCACACCCAGGCCCACCACCACACTCAGGCTGGGCCAACTTTCTTTACCCCAGCTCTGTCACTCCTGGACCCACTGCTAGAACGCCTCACAATTCCAGCAGAGGCTGGATTCTAACAGTAAGATCTTACGTGAGAGAGAAGAGATACAGAGAGAATGTATGAAGAAAACTAATAGAGGGACTGGAGAGATGGCTCAGTGGTTAAGAACACTTACTGCTCTTACAGAGAACCTGGGTTCAGTTCTCAGCACCCATACTCACAACTGCCTGTAACTCCTGCTCCAGCAGATCTGATGCTTCCTGAGGCTTCCTTCTGGCTTCAATGGGCACCTACACATATAGCATACACATATAAATTAATTTTTTTAAAGATTTATTTATTATGTATACAGCATGTATGACCAGAAGAGGGCACCAGACCTTATTACAGATGGTTGTGAACCACCATGTGGTTGCTGGGAATTGAACTCAGGTCCTCTGGAAGAGCAATCAGTGCTCTTAACCTCTGAGCCATCTCTCCAGCCCATAAATTAATTTTTAATTTAACATGATGACACACACCATTAATCACAGTGTTCAGAAGGCAGAGGCAGACAAATCTCTTAGTTTGAACCATCCTAGTCTCCAGCCACAGAGCCTACCCTGGTGGCGTACGCCTTTAATCCCAGCAGAGCCAGGCGGATCTCTGAGTTCGAGGCCAGCCTGGGCTACAGAGTGAGTTCCAGGAAGAGTGCAAAGCTACACAGAGAAACTCTGTCTTGAAAAACAAAACAAAACCAAAAATTTTTTAAAGAAATATTATTTTCTTTCTTTATTGGTTTTTTTGTATGTTTGTTTTTTGTTTTTGTTTTTGTTTTTTTCTGGAGCTGAGGACCAAACCCAGGGCCTTGCTCTTGCTAGGCAAGCGCTCTACCACTGAGCTAAATCCCCAGCCCCTTTATTGGTATTTCAAGACAGGATTTCCCTGTGTAGCTCTGGATGTCCTGACTGGAAGGCCCACCTGCCAATCCAGGAGTCACAAGAGCTATTCCAGCGTCATCACAGGCTAAGTCAGGAGGTCTGTGGAGAATCTCAAAAGCCCCTTGGTGGGGTTAGTGAGGGGAGTGGTGGAGAGCCAGGGCTGATGATGGCACAGGCAGAGGAGAAGACATGTAGATGAGGATTTTGTCCACCAGAGGAGGCTGTGGGGAAGGTAGAGTAAAGATATGTCTTACCAGGGTTGCTGAAGATCTCGTTAAAATTAATTTGTCACAAAAACCTTATGGTGTAAGCTGGGCAGTGGTGGTGCACGCCATTAATCCCAGCACTTGGGGCAGAGGCAGGCGGATCTCTGTGAGTTCGAGGCCAGTCTGGTCTACAGAGTGAGTTCCAGGACAACCAAGCTGTTACATACACAGAGACACCTTGTCTCGACAAAACAAAAAGAACCCTCATGTTGTATACTGAGGACTGTAATAGATTCCACTGTTTGGCTTTGGACCTGTACCCTTCCAACTCCGCACTTAGGGACAACCGTGTTGAAGGTGTGATAGTGAGGTGCAGCTTTCTTTGGAAACCTTGGCCTATGGTGTTCAGCAACTCATGCATGCCCTATGGAGCTAGGTGATACCATAGAGGCCAGTAGGGCTAAGTTGTCAGGAAGGCAGGAATTCAGGAGAGAGAAGTGATAACCAAAGCCAGTGAGACAGAAATCCCTGAATTATAGGTCTGTTAGCCATGTATTTTATTTACTTGTTTTGTGTGTCCAAGTATGTCGCCTAATGCTTCCTTCTGGCTTCTGTGGGCACCTACACATATCATAGCATACACACAGACAGACATGCTTGTACACACACACACACACACACACACACACACACACACAAATTAATTTTTAATTTAACATGATGACACACACCATTAACCCCAGTGTTCAGAAGGCAGAGGCAGTTATGCGCCCTGTGCGTGCTTGGTGCCTATGAAGCCCAGAACAATGCCCCTGGAACTGGAGTTACAGGCAGTCATGAGCCACTGGGAACTGAACCTGAGTCCTCTGCAAGAGCAGCCAGTGCTCTTAGCCACTGAGCATCTCTTCAGCCCCCCACTAGCTCTATTATAATTGAAATATAATTATTTTTGCCTTCCATATTTGATGTAACCCTGATCTAACAAATGTTACCATGATGGTGTGTATACACACATGCAGGCAACACTTTATACACATAAAATAAATCTTTTTCTTTCTTTCTTTGTTTTTTGTTGTCGTTGTTTTTAAGAAAAACGTGATCCAACTTGGTGGTATGCCTTTAATCCTAGTATAGGCCTTTTCCCAGGCCTCAGGGAGCTCTATAGTTGCCACCAAAGGGCTTGCTGCACTCCCCTTTGGTCCCTCAGTGAGGTGTTTGCTTCTTAGGAGTCTGGAGGATGAGGGTCACATACCGGGGGGTGTGAGTTTGTGCAGCAAAGGGAGTTCTATGCAGGGGTGAGTTTGTGCAGCAAAGGGAGTTCTATGCAGGGGTGAGTTTGTGCAGCAAAGGGCGTTCTGTGCCACCTCTGATTCAGGGTGAACATCAAGCAGGTGTATGTCACAGCTCAGCAGGCGCTTGCTACCAAGCCTCATGGCCTTGGGATTCCCAGGTCCTGTGTGGTGAAAGGAGAGACCCAAGTACATAAGTCATCCCCTGCCCTCCATGTGCATGTCAGGGCACATGGGCACCACACACTACATCAAATTTAAACTGTGCTAAGAGAAGAGGCCTGTGGGTGGAGCCTTTGAGCCAGCACTACACCTCAGACTTCCAGCTCTGAAAGGAGGGGTGGTGGGACACAGAACAGGACCATGTTGCTGACGCCTCCATGACTGATGGGCGGCCCTAGGGCACCCTGAGAGAGCAGAGCAGGTGCACCTGCCCTGTGGTGGTGCTGCAAGCCTCCATGCAATCCAGGTCCATGGCGCACCCCATGGTATGATTTGCCTCACCAGAGATGCTTCCTTCCCCTGCTTCCCAAGGTAAAGCCCAACCATCTGTAGGCTGCAGGGAGAAGCCAACACCAGAAGCCCCCACCTCTGCTTTTAACTTGCATGCATGTAGGTGTGCTCATGTAAATGCAGCAGAGGTTTGGGATCCCCAGAGCTGGAGTGGTTGTGAGCCACTTACCTGGGTGCTGGGGACTGAACTCAAGTCCTCTACAAGAGCACAAGCTCTCTTATCCTGTGAGCTGTCTGTCCAGTCCTATCATGAAGATGATGAATTTTGGCATGATGGGCTGTGGCATTACTCACTGAACAAGCCCGACAACCTGAGTTTGGGTCCCCAGAAGCCACATAAGAACTGCCCAGCTCCAGCTGGCAAAAGGTGCCTCTCGCTCTGCAGAGCTCTTGCAGCTGGATGAACACATTTCTCTTTCCTCTCTTGTAGGAAGTCCGCAGTCACTGGTGCCCAGAAGACAAAGGGAAGGAGAGTACAAGGTAAATGCTTTAAGGGAAGTTTTGTTTCATCCTCATTAACATTTTTGGTTTTTCGAGACAGGGTTTCTCTGTGTAGCTTTGCACCTTTCCTGGATCTTGCTCTGTAGACCAGGCTGGCCTCGAACTCACAGAGATCCGCCTGCCTCTGCCTCCCAAGTGCTGGGATTAAAGGCGTGCGCCACCACCGCCCAGCAACATTTTTTGATTGTTTAATTTTTTATTATATGTTTATCTCCTTGGAGTGGTGTGCATGCCGTATCGTGAGTATAAAAGTCAGAGGAACTTGTGGGAGTCTGTTTGTCCTACCATGCAAGGCCAGGGATTGAACATCCAGCTGGGCAGCACGCACCTTACATGCTGAACCTTCCTGCTAGCTCTGTTTTCTGAGAAAGTCTCGTGGTGCCCAGGTTGCCTATCAACTCCTGATGTTCCTGCCTCAAACTCCTGAGGACTGGGATGATAAATGTTCGTGAAAGGGGTTTTGGGGTGGGGGTCAGAAACAAGTCTGAGGTTTTCACTGCTCGGTGCCATGCCTTTGGGGACTCAGGGTTCTCCTTGTCACTGAGGTGCCCTTTGACTGCAGTGGCATCAGGCTCTCAGTCAGGCAGGTCCCTTAGAAGGTGTAGGTAGATGTGCTGGGGACACAAGTTCCATCCAGAAACACGGGGAGCTGCCCAAACTCAGGTCCCTGGAAGAGCAGCAAGTGCTCTTCAGCCTCATGTTCCTCTGCTCTGTTCTCTTCTGTTCTGAATTATACTTGGGGTGGTGGGAGCATGGATGGCATACATGTGGGGTCACACATTATTGGGGAGTTGTTTCTCTCCTTGCTCCATAGGGGTCCTATGGATTGAACCCAGGCACTCAGGGTTGACGGTGATCACTGGTCCCGGTGGGGCTTTGTGGGGGTGGGGGTTTAGTCTCGGGGATGGAGCCCAGGGCCTCACATATGCTAGACAAGTGCACAACCACTGAGTGCTCCCAGCCTGGCAGTCTTGTTTGTAACCTCTGACATGTTTGGGTGCTGCCTGGTTTGTTAACACTGGACCAGGCCAGAGGGCCCAGGCTCAGCCAGCGCCAAGGGGGCCTGGATTTGTGTGAGTCTCATGAGGGTCCCACCATGATAAAGGCAGAAGTGGATGGAGGAGGAAAGAGCACGGGCATAGACCTCCCACTCCCAGTGGGAAAGAGTCCACACAGGGACTGACCACGCAGGAAGCAGGAGCCCTGTGCACTAGCGTCCCTGTTCCTGGGCTGCTGGGGCTCTCCTCTCTTCGGCTTTATTGTCATTTCTTCATTGAGAGCACGGTGGCTGAGGTGCAGAACCAAGTGCAGCTGTGGTGAGAGTCTAGAGTGTTCCACGGCCAGCAGGCAGGACCTGAGATCCGGCCCGGCACACAGGCCACTGGGTCCTTTGGTCTTGGCTGCAGGCTCAGCAGGGATAAACTGAACCAGGGTCAGAGTCCTATATCTGGGCTGCATTTTCCAAGCTTTTTCCTGGTACCAGCCCAGGCAAACACTCACTTGGCCTTTCAACTCTTTATCTGTGCTCTCAGAGCCTCTTCCCAGCACGGCTACTCCATCAAGATGGTATCATTTAGCGTTACAGGAATGCATCTTTAGTCTCTCCTGATTTAAAAAATAGGAAGGTGGGAAAAGCAAGACCTCAGCAGTGAGCCAAGCATAAAACAGAGATGGGCGCCCCCAGGGAGGGTCCGCCCCCAGGTGTGGGGTTTTTGTTGTTGCTTTGTTTTGTTTTGGGGTGGGTGGGAGGGGTCATGTGCACATGAACAGAGATGCTTTTGGACACCAGAGAGAACATTGACTCCCCCCGAACTGCTGTTACAAACAGTTGTGGGCCTCCATGTGATGCTGGGAACACCAGTCCTCTGCAGGAGCAGCAAGCGCTCACCCACAGAGCCACCTCTCCTGCTCCTTTTTAAATTACACGTATTTGCTTGAGGTGAGGGCTGCACACGTAGAGGTCAGAGGACAGCTCTTGGGAGTCATTTCCCCTTCTACCATGTGGGTCCTGGGATCCGAGTGAGGTCATCAGGCTTGGTGGCAAGCCTCTAACCAATGAGCCACCCACTGGCCCCTGGCTTTCGCTTTCTGGAATGCTTCTGTCTTTGCTCTTTCTTGAAAATTTGTTCCTACTCCAAGGACTCACATACAAGAGGTGTTCTACAAATGTCTTGTAAACACTTAAGTGTCCTATGAAGGTTTCTACATGCAGTAACTACCCTGTGCATAGGGGGGGGTGAAAGAGCAGAAGGGCTGGTACTTCCCTGTCACTGAGCATGGAGGCCAGTGGCCCCGGCTCTCCATTGTGGGGTCCTGGTCATGCTGTCTTCATGATGCAGTGTCTGTTCCATGACAAACACTGTTGTCTGCAGGAGGAAGAGTGATTGAGTCCAGATACCTGGATTATGAGAAGAAAACGAAGAAGGTAATGGAGTCCTTTACTCCCGGAGCCGCTGTGAGTGGGTGGGAATGGAGGGCACCTTGGAGGGCCTTTGCCAGATGCCTTCGAAGCCTCCAGGCCTGGGGCACAGTCACGAGTCTCTGGCCAGAGTTGGATCAGTGTTAGTCGGTCTCCGAGTCCTGGGCCTCTGCCTCCTCCTTCTCTGCCCCTTTTGCTTGTGGGGTCTCTTCTGTCAAGTCTGTCCTCCAGCACTATTCCCTCCATAACCCAGGTGGCTCCAAAGAGATGGGCACTGACAGTGGGCATTTGGTGAAGGTCACAGACACAGCTGGCATGGGGGATTTTGCCATCCCACTCAGAATGGTGTGAAATGTCTAACTTCAGTGGCCTTCACTTCTGCAACTTCTTAGGTATTATTTGTAGCCGTCAGTAAGCAAAGCTGGCAAGTCTTCCTGGCACCCCGCACATGTCCTCAGCACTCCAAAGGCTTCAGTGCTGAGCGAGAATGAGGGAAACACATTCAGGTCAGGGAATGCTCTGCAGAGTTCAGTCAGCTGCAGGTTCATCCCTGTGGCAACACCTCATCCCTGGAGCACAATCAGGTTCCTATTATCTGTTAAGGTCAGGGCATACTGCTGAGCACGACAAGGTCATTCCCTGCTCCTAATCTGGTTTATGATAATCCGAATGTTATGTTCTCCTTTGCCTGGCCTGTGCCCTTGGAAGCGGATGAGGGTTCCCAGGATTCCTGGGTCTGTGACTGGAAGTCTGGCTTGAGGGAAGAGATTGTCACATCACCCTGCAGGCAGCTTCCCCAAGCTATTTATCCCTGCTTCCATTCATTCTGTTGCTGCCTTGAAGGCTTGGCCACAGCGCCCCTCTGTGTCTACACAAGGCATTTTGGTTCTGGTACCCCAGCAGGTGGCCCCTGGATCTGGCTAGTCTTGAGTGTCTACTGTCATGGTCACATTGGCCTGCTGTTTTCTCCTATGGTTGAAGGGTTCTCAAGGGCTGATCCAGGGTGGAGTTCTCTCACAGGTTGAGGATTCTTGGAGGATCTCATCTCTTATCCTGAGTAAAGCCACTTCCGGTTGAGCAGCCAGTTCCCTGAGTGTGGGGCAGGTGAGTGCCTGGATCTGAAATTCAGTGTTCTCAAGTTTCAGATTTCAGGTTTCAGATAAGGGGTGCTCGGCCCATATTGTATGTTTCCATTCCTCCAGAAGCTGGCTCACAGGGGACACGTGTTTGGCATCACCAAAACCTGTCCGGTGGTAATTCAAACTACCACACCATTTCACATTTCTCCAGGCACACTCCAGGGAGGTCCTGGGGATGTGCTCCGGCTTCTGTGGGCATCACCAAGTCAGTTGATGGTGGACATTGCTCTACATTGGTTGCTTGTCCTTTTCCGTGTGTGTGTGTGTGTGTGTGTGTGTGTGTGTGTGTGTGTGTGTGTGTGTGTGTTTGTACAACCACGTGTGCACATATGCATGCCAGAGTGAAATATTGGGTGTTTTCCTCTTGTGACAGGGCTTGCTGAACTACCAGCTCTCAGGATCCTTTTGTGTCCCTCATCCCTTGTCCGGGTTAAAGGCTCCCACACCATTCCAGGATTTGTTTTTATAGGTGCTGGGGATTCAAACTCAGGCTTTCTGAGTGACGACAGCTCAGACCCTCCGAGTGTCTTCACAGCCCCACTTGTAGGTCATTAAATTCTCACATCATGTGTACTTGTCTGTTCAAATATTTTCTGAGTCAGACATTTTCACACTACTGAGTCCTGGGGTTTTCTGTAGCTGGCCTCTGTGGCCAGTTGTGGCCAGCTGTAGCTAGCAATTCTCATGTCAAGAAGCAGAAGTTCTAGATTTGTTTTCAAATCAAAAGTATTTGTTGTTGTTTCTTTTTTTTATTTAGACAGTGTCTCTCTACATATCCCTGCCTGGCCTGGCACTCACAGAGATCTACCTCCCTCTGCCTCCTAAAAGCTAGAATTAAAGACAGCAGCCACCACATCCAACCCCTGATTGTTGGTCACATGTTGTCATACTTTCTTTAGACCACCAGTTTCCAAATAATGACATAGAGACATCTTATTAATTATGAAAGCTTGGCTTGTTCCCAACTAGCTCTTAAAACTTAAATTAACCAGTTTGTATTCATCTACATTCTGCCACATGGCTCATTAACTCTTCTCCATACTGTATATCTGACTCCCTCAGAGTCTCACTGGCTTAATCTTGAGAGGCTCAGATTCTTCCCGAGTTCCCCTCTTCCCGGAAGTCCCACCCATTCTCTCCTGCATAGCTATTGGCCATTCAGCTCTTTATTACACCAATCAGAAGGCACCTTACGCAGAGACACATCTCCACAGTGCACAAAAAGATTATCCCACAATAATCAGGTATGTGCACAGGCCTGTGTCATGGTGAGGATGGAACATAGGCCTTCCCTGTGCCACAGCCTGGGGGTCAACTGCATGGACTGCTGCACCAGTGTCCTTCCTTGGCATGTGGCTCTTCTTGGGCTCCCGTAGGCTCTCATGTGTGATGTGTGAGGATGGCATCTGGCTTCAGCACGTGCTGTCCTCAGTCTGGAATGGCTAAGGGTGTGCTATTGAAACATTTTAATTAGCATTGAGTGTACGAATCATGACATTCATGGCGACTTTTTAAAACCTGTATTTTTACTCATTAGGAGCAGGGTTCAGGCCAACATGGCTGTCAGGACGAATTGTGGGAATAGATTCTCACCCTTTACCACAGGGGTCCTGCAGATCAAACTTGGTCTGTCAGGCTTGGTGGCAAGCACCTTTTCCCACTGGCCCAACTTCTTGTTTTTTGCTCCTGGTGCTGAAGTTGTAAGGTTCACACATGCTAGGCAAGCTCTTCCGGCCAACCTGTCAGAAGAGGGCATCAGATCCCCTGGAGTTACCATGTGGGTTCTGGGAGATGAATCCAGGTCCTCCATAAGAGCAACAAGTGCTCTTAACCACTAAGCCAACTCTTCAATTCACTGGTCACACTCCCTCCAGTTACTTCACAATGGGCTCTTTAGATGGACTGACCCTGAGTCCCACAGCCCAGCTTGTTGTTGGGTTGGTCTTTGGTCTTTTGGGGGGCCTACCACCCAGCCCCAAATACATCACACATGGAGGCTGCTTCTTAATTATGAATGCCCGACCTCAGCTTGGCTTGTTTCTAGCCAGCTTTCTTAACTTAGCCTGTCTACCTTTTGCCTCTGGGCTTTTTCCATTCTCTTACTTCTGTAAATCTTACCCTTACTCGGGGTGGCTCCTGATGTCCTCCTTCCTCACTCATTCTTTGATCTTTCTTCCTCCAGATTTCTCCTTCTATATAATCTCTCTACCTGCCAGCCCCGCCTATCCTTTCTCCTGCCTTGCTATTGGCCAGTTCTTTATTAAACCATCAGGTGTTTTAGACAGGCACAGTAACACAGCTTCACAGAGTTAAACAAATGCAACTTAAAAGTAACACATCTTAAACAACGTTCTGCAGCACCTGCTGTTGGAGTCCCCCAGGACAGGTGGCCAGATCTGCTTGAGTGCATGCAGTCTCTACTCCTGTGTACTCCCTATGCAGCTTGGGTCTGAGGGGCGGGCACAGGCACAAGCAGCTTTGGATCGAGATGGCACCAGGTTCTGGAGCCAAGGCTACAGCAGTCCCAGTGTGAGCATGAGCCCCACTGTCAGGCAGGTGAGAGAACACTCTGTGCTTCACACCTGATTGTTTTCATGCCCTTGAGAGCCTGGCTGGCACCACTTATACAGGCTGGGAGTCTGCAGCCTGCTGGCTCTGAGGCTAGCCTGGGTGCCCAGAGTGACCCTCATACTTGGCAAACTTCTTCACTCTAGTCTGAATATGCTTGGGTGGTTTCTGCAAGTAGGTTTTACGTTTCCTCTTCCACCCAGGTGCATCTTTATTTCCTAGGGAAGGTCCCCTGCTTCAGTGGTGAATGAGAAGGACATGAACCACAACATCGCCCCCACTGCGCTCCTTCTTACTTCACCTGGGGTAACTGGCAGCCTGGCACCGACTGTTGCTGTTGTAAGCGTTGAAGACTTGTGCCAGTGTAGAAATTTGGTGTCCTCTGAAGTCCAAAGTAACATGCATAGAAAACAGGCACATCTTGAAATGCCATAGGAAGTCATTTGCCAGCACCTCCCCAGCACACAGCACAGGCCCATCGAGATGGCTGGGTGTTGAAGGCAGTCCAACAGATGTGCCATTAACTTCCCGCCTCTGATGAATGTGACTGTCCCGTTAAACAAATCCTGCTTGTCCTGTATACATAGTATCAAGACTCCTGCATTTCCCTCTGACCTCTGACTGTTCCCATAACAGGTTTCTATATCAGCTGCTGGGAAGCCACCTGAGGGAAGGAAGACCAGCGCGTTGCCAAGGAGCAAAGGTGGGACACAGCTGCAGGGTCGGTGTTGGGACTCTGGCACCAGGGAAGGAGCTGCCTGGCCTCCCCCAGAGCAAACAAGACGTCCACTCACAGACATGCCCACAGTCCAGCCTGATCCAGACAACCCCTCACTTCCGAGGTGATCCTCGATTGTGTCAGGCTGGTAATGAAAACTGACCATCCAGGGGTCCTGTCAGAAAGGACGTGATTCAAGTGTTTATGGTGGGAGCATGGGGCAGTGTGTCTGAGGGCACAGCCATATGTCCAAGGAACTACTTGCAGATCCAGGGAGCAGGTGGGGATTGGCCAGGAGCTGCTGCTTGCTGATGGTTTAGGGACACTGCAGAAACTACAACTCACTGGGTGCCTGACACCTGGGCACTTAGGAGGTAGAGATAGGAAGGTCAAGAGTTCAGGATCATTCATCCTTGGCCACATGGGGAGATTGAAGCCAGCCTGGGCTCCATGAGACCCTATCTCAAAAAACAGCAACAGAAAATTCTCCAGGTGGGGATGAGAGCAACATATCAGTCTGGCTAGGATTTTCTCATGTGACTGAGTGAGGGCTGTGTTTGAAGCTGGGCCAGTCAGGGGCCAGGACCTGCCTGGATTTAAACAGGGTGCTCATCTAACAGTGACGATGACTGGTTAGGGGTGTATGCAGACATTTTATCTGGATTTTGGCCTTTGGTGAATGGAGCCTCAGCTGCTAGTTGAGCCCATGGTGCACAGGACACCCCTGGCTAGGACCTGGCTAGCCAGTATCAAAGTTGAGGAACTACTTTTATTTTATTTCATTTTGTCATCATTGGTAGTTTTTCCTGGCACCTTGGCACATGTGGCATCAGAGAACAGCTCTGTGGAGTTCTCTCCTTCCAGCTTCCTGTGAGTTCCAGGGATCAAGTCCATCATCAGGCTTGCCAAGCAAGGAAGCGCCTTTATGGGCTGGGCCAGCCAACCCACCCCCAGTTTTTGACCCAGGGTCTCATGTAGCCCAGACTGGCTCAGAAGTTGCCTTGCATCTGAGGGGCAGCTCTGAATTCCTGGGTGCTGGGTTGGGCCTTGACCATGGGAGCTACTGACTTCATGGCTCCAGAAGTCGGTAGCTAGCCCCTGTGGTCCTGTGGAGTAAAGCAGCAAAACAGAGCCCTGCCCGCCTCTCTCATGGCTTACCACTTTGAACAGATTCTGTTTATCTCCAGGAATTACAAATCGTGGTTTGGGGGTATGTTATGATCAGCCCAGGACATGCTCAGCAGGGCTCCATCTCCAGCACTACAAAGGAGAAACACTAAGCCTAATGGTACCCGTGGTCCCTTTAGTCTGTTTCGAATGCCTGTGCCTGGGGAGTTGACAGGGTTTGTTGTCGTCGTTGTTGTTGTTGTTGTTGGTTTCTCTGGTTTTGAGACAAGGTCTCACTGTGTGGCCCTGGCTGTCCTGGAACTCAGAGATCCACCTGCCTTTGCCTCCTGAGTGCTAGAGTAAAGGTATGGGTGAATTATGCTTGGCAGTAATTTGCTCTTCTGAGGAAAGATTTGTTGGGACTAGAGAGAAGGCTCAGCAGATCTTAGGTGCTGGAGAGATGGCTCAGAGGCAAAGAACACTGGCCGCTCTGACAGAGGACCCAAGTTCAATTCATAACACCCACATGGCAGCTCACAACTATCTATAATGAGATCTCGCGCCCTCTTCTGGCCTGCAGGGATACATGCAGGCAGAACACTATCTAATCAATAAAATCTTAGAAAAAAGGGGAGGGTAAATCTTTTTGTTTGTATTTCAAGACAGTGTTTCTTTCTGTAGCCCTGGCTGTCCTGGAACTAGCTCTATACACCAGGCTGGCCTTGAACTCGCAGAGATCTGCCTGCCTCTGCCTCCCAAGTGCTAGTATTAAAGGTGTTCGCCACCACCTGGCAAAAAACTGAATCTTGAATAAAAAAGATTTCTCCCACCCCACCACCCCGTGAAATGCTCAGCCAGTAAAGGCGCTGGCTGCTTGCCTGGTGCCCTGAGTCCAGTCCCTAGGACCAGCCTGGAAGGACTGAGTCCACAACAGTCTCACTTACCACAGTAAATAACTTCCTAAAACAAGGCATTTGAAGAGGCTTAGTGAGCTCACAGTTCTGTTAGTCTGTGCACAAGGACAAGAGGACTGAGGAGCGGCCCCTCACCTCAGCCATGGAGCTCACAGGCACAAGAGTCCAGCACCCACACACCCTGGAAGGGACAGTCCTGGGGGCCCCAAACAGCACTGTACCAAGAGGTGCAGGCCCAATGACACTGGCATTCTTTGGGCAGAAGACAGCCGGGTGATGGGAAGAGGAAACCTGCAGTCCACCATGCTGGAAGGGCATGGCACAGCTCCACTCGATCTAGACCTTTCAGCCATCAATGGTAAGTGGTTTCTTTTAGCCCCTCAGCGGCTGAGCTTGGAAGGATGGTCCCAGCCGTAGAAAGCCCTTGTTGCCAGTTTGACTCACTGCTGTGAGGAGAGTGTGTGCCTTTCATGCACACCAGGCCTAGGACTGTGGGTCCCTGTGGGTTCTCAGCTGGCAGTATGAGTCCGTTCTCTTCTGCCTGGTGGGATGGCAGGTCCCAGGCGGGGTGACAGCAGCAGGTGGAGGTCCCAGGTGTGACCCAGGCAGTACTCTAATCGTAAGCAGTGTGAGGGCCTGGGTGGTGGGGATGGGGGTGACATCTTCCTTTTGTGATAGTCTGAGTCATGAGTCTAGACACCTGTTATGTTCTTGGCCACTTATGGTGGCACAAGCTTTGAGGCCGTAGCTGGGGCAGGAGAATTGAGTCTTAGGCCAACCTGGACTACATTTCCAGAAGCCAAATGAAAGACTTTTTTAAAATAAATGAAATGGTCAATTTTAGACAAAAGCATGTTCAGAGAGCCTCCCCAGCTAGACAGGACAGCATCAGAGAAATCCGAGTCGACATCCTTCACCACCCCTCAGAGAAAGAGAACCCTTCACAAGAAGAGACGGGTGAGCATAGGGGTAACGGGCAGTGGGTGGGTCTGACTGCCAGCAGCAAAGGCTTCAGAGCAGCGGCAGCTAGTCCTCCAGGATGGAGGCCAGGGCTGTGGTGCCTATGGGTCCATGCTCAAGACAGTGTGCCCAGCTACTGAGTGGGGAACATCCATATAATTTCCGGGCAAGATGAGACCTGGCTCCATCCCCAACCCCTCGGACACTAGTTCCGTTTGAACCTATAAAGTACACAGATTGGGGGTTCTGCTGTGTCTGGAAGAGCCAGGTCAACATGGCTCACTGGGAACTGAACAGCTGGACCCCTGCAGGATCTGCAGCAGACCATGGACATGATGGAGTCACAGACACTGCTGCTGACCCTGCTGTCTGTGAAGGTGAGCTTCGCTGGCCCTCGTGAGCACCAGTGTGTCGTCTGCCATCTCCCCCTCCCCACCTAAGGTGGCCTTGCACCCACAGGTAGAAGAGAACCTGGCTCTGCTGGAGGAGAAGGCTGAGAAGGACTTGGCAGCCATGTGCCGAGAGAAGGAGAGGCTACAGGGGCGGGTGCTGGAGCTGCGGCGCCAGCTGCTGCTCCGGCAGAAGCACCAGGAGCTGGCTGCCAGCCTGGATGCCCAGGTGGGTCTGAGATGCTCCTGAAGCCCCAGGTGCCTGGGGGAGCAAAGATGAGGGTGTCACCTCTTGCATTCTGCCCACTCTGCTTAGACTCCTGATGTTAGCATAGACTGTATGGACACCTGTGTCTGCCACAAGATGTGCAGAATCCTTGGCACCTGCCAGCTGATGGCAGGAATATCAGCTGCCATCCCACCCTGGTGCTTAACACGGCAACAGTATCCTATCCAGGACAGGTCAAAGGGGATCCTATTACCTGGACAAGATGGCTCAGCCAGCCTCCAACCTTGTGACTTTCCTGTGGCCAGGAAACCTGGGGCTAGAGGCTGGCCCTTGAGGCTGGAGGCCTGCAGGGCTCAGCATATGCAAGGCCCATTACTTCCTGCATGCAGATAGTTCCTTCATGTGGGTGAGCACAGTGTGTCTTATAGTGTCCCCTTCGGCCTGCAGATGGAAGTGCTGGGCCCTTTCCAAGCCCTAGCAGAGCACTTCAAGGAGCAATACAAGACATTGGCCACAGCCTTGGACACCACTCGACATGAGCTGCCCATGCAGGCCATCCACATGCAGGGAAGTGGACAGGAGCTCCTAGGTAGGAACAGCCTTGCTATGTGGCATTACCACAGCAGGAAGGAGCCCCAAGGCTCACACGCACTATATTCTAGTGCAACCTCCCTGGGGTGGTGTTGGAACCTGTGTCCTGCCCAGCATGGGTAGGGCACAGGCAACTGAGTCAGGGATTCCAACCCCAAGCTGCCTACTTCACGGCAGGATAGTGTTGGGGCACCTACCTACTGGCCCTGAGTCCTGGACCCTGCCAACAGGGTGGGGGTATTGGGGAGGTCACTGATGTATGTATTTGGGGGATTCTCTGGAGCAAACGTCCTCATGGGGACCTGTTAGCTGCATAGGGTTTGTTCAGCCTGGGCTACATAACAAAGGAAAAGGTACAGTGGCCTACACTTATTGTCTGACACTTGGGAGGCTATGAGTTCAGGCCAGCCTGAGCTACAAAGTGGCACAGTGTTGGCCTGGAGCCTGCAGCCATCCTCCTACCAAACTGCCCACAGCTGACCTGCTGTACCCAGCACAAACCTGCTCCCCAACTGGGAGGTGAGGACAGCAGCAATCTGTAAGCACTGCCGTCACTGCAGGGAGCCAGTGCTTTAACCCTCTTGGCCCAGGCTTGGTTACATGCGGTGCAGGCCTGTGCCTGGGACACTTGTGGCTGTCAGAACACCACAACCTCTCACAGCTGCTGCAGATGCCAGACTCTCATGTGTTTGGATCTGGAGACCAGGAAGTGCAAGTCCACATCTGGCAGGTGCATCCTGCTTGTCAGCGCACAGTAGGACGACAGAGGGTTTCAGAAATTTTGAGGTCCAGCTTCTTAATTTCCTTCCCAGGAGAGACGCTACCAACAGTGCAGGAATGAGTCTAGATACACCAAGCTCTTTTGTCCATTGACTTTACTCCTCTGTGACAAAATTCTGTCTCTACAGCTTCAGCCCTGTCCTCACACTCAGCTCCTCTGTGCCCACTTTTCCTGTCCTCACAGTGTAGTAAGCTCCTGTGCTCTTGACCTCATCTTCACCCTCCATCCCTTCCATCCCTTCGTCCTCCATCTCGCCTTCCTGGCTCTTGACTCCTGGCTCTCAGAAAACTCTACAAGAGATCTGTCTTCTCTTCTCTCTGGCCACATGGTTCTGTCTACCCTCTCCAGAGAAACTGTCTTGTTCTTTTTCTTCTTGCCACACCACTCAATGCCACCAGGAAATCTGCCTCGCTCTTTACCTCACGTGGATATGCAAAAGCATCCTTTGTTCTCAGTCAGTTGCTCTGGAAAGCCACTAGGCCTGAAGGCAAGGGATGGTCTGAGCTTCATCTGCACAAGAAACAAAGCTCTGCATCTAGGAGCCTCCAAAGGACAGGACTTTTACCTTAGTTCCGGGGCTTCAGGTGTCTAGCAGGTGCTCTGGTAGCTCTTCTGTTCCTCACTTGTCCTTTGGTGCTGTGTATGGAGCTGGCCCTATCTTTGAATGTAGCTAAAAGGGGATATTTACAAAAGGCAGATACCCAATTCAAATGCTAAAAAGGGAGAAGGGAGCTCAGAGGCAGACGGCCCTGCCTGTGGGACCTTATCCAAGTAGTGACAGGATGCTCACACATACACATTCTATGGGCATTAGGAGGACAAGAAATTTATAATGAGGAGCAGCTGAATACTAAAGCTGAGTAACACCAAATATTCCCTGATAAATGGCTTCCCACTGAGAAGAATGCCTTGAAATTTCTAGTATGGCTTTAATACACAGCTGAATCTCTGTAACACCCTTACGGCCCGCAAGAAGGGGGTGAGAGCAGAGCGGCAGCTCCCTCGCCCCCTAGGGAGCCCTGCTGGGCAGCTGTCACACAAGTACCACTTGGACACTCAGCACTGACTTTCCCTTATCAGTGTGCCCTTGGCACTAACACTCGCCAGGGACAAGTGAGGTCTGCTGGGATCCCTCCCTTTGCTCCCATTCCCTGAGAAGAGCCAACTCCACACAGCACGAACAGCTATCGCTTTGGGTGCCAGAGTCCTCCTGACAGCCTGTGTCTCCACAGATGATCTGCAGCCAGCCCTGAGGACCACCCTGCAGCTCCTGAGCGAGCTGGGCATCTGCTCCCAGGACTCCACTGCACAGGTGCCGGAGGATGCCAGTGCACAAGTGCTGTGCCTGCTGGAGGAGCTCAGGGACTTGACCACCAAGAAGGACCTGGAACTCCACAGGTGTGGGGTGCACCTCCCTCTCCCCTCCTATCTCCATCCTTCCTTCGTTTTCAGTTGGGGTGCTGGGGATGGAACCCCACCCAGCTGGTATCTCAGGTGAAGGCTGGTTCTGTCTGGACAGCCAGCTTTTGGGGCCTCTGCTGTGAGTACCTCACAGCCACCACACTGCCAAAGTGACCAGGCTGTGCCACTGCTGCCTTAGTGGCTGGCGGTCACTGTTCGGTTTCTGAGCTGCTTCTGAGCTCTGAGTTAGTGGAGCCTTGAGTGCAGTGGAGCCAGATTCACACCGTGCCAGAGTCCAGCAGAGTAGGGTTGGGGACAATAGAGACCTGAGACCAGCATGGGCTGGGAAACATCCCACACTCACTGTCATGCCCTAGACTGCAGCGCGGGGTCACCAGGGGACAGACAGTTCTCAACACATGTTAAACACTACCAGATACAGTCTCAGTAGGATGCCTCTGCCTGCCTCTGCCTCCCGAGTGCTGGGATTATAGGCGTGCACCACCACTTCCCAGCATGTTTTGGATTTTTTTTTTTTTAATATTTATTTTTATGTGTTTGGGCACATGCGTGCAAAGGCATGAGTGTAGAGATCAGAAGACAGCTTTGGGAATCTGTTCTCTCTTTCCACTGTGTGAGTCCCAGGGATCAAACTGAGATTATCAGGCAGGCTTGGCAGCAAGCTTTGCCCACTAAGCCATTTTGGCCACCCCAAAAAAAACCTTGCTCCATCTGCTCTCACAATGCTAAATGCATTCAAAGTGATACCTAAAGGACTTTGCAGGGACTCTGAAGCACACCACACCCAGAACTGTTGTCCCACAGGGTAGGAGAGCCACCACTCACATGGAGCAGAGGATGAGGACGTCTCTCTGGTGCTTGTGACCACTATCTGGCCAGCAGTTTTCCTGTCAGTATCCTAAGCAGTACAGATGCACCCAGTATCCACACTCCGGCCCATGCCTTCCTTTACCTAGGGGCTGTTAAAGTCTGACGACACCTGGCCTTGCATAAAGGGACAGACAGGGCATGGCCGTGTGGTAATAGCCTGGCTCCAACAGGATCTCCTCACATAAAATTTGCCTACTTTTGAGGGTATAGGGGACATGCCACCGAGGTCCCAGATAAGTAGGAGTCTGAGGCAGGAGGATGAAGGCATGCATTCAAGGCTGGCTGATGCCAGCAGTAGAGTGAGACCCTGTCTACACAACCTGGGAGCGCAGGTCTGTCAGTCTGGGCCACAGTCTTGATCAGTATGCACAAGGCCCTGGTTCTGTCTCCAGCAACATATGGGCACATATACAGTCACACATATGTGCACACACACACACACACTTGCCCCAAATTTGCAGACATTGAGCCCTGCCTTACATCCCTTGCTCACTTCTAAAGTCACCATTAGAAGTCCTGAGATCACTCCTCAAATAAAGCCTGGTGACCTGAGTTCTCAGTCCCCAGGACCTAGGCAAAACCTGACCTCTGTAAGTGGTCCTTTGGCTTCCACAGGTAAGCTGTACACAACAAAATAAATGTCTTTTAAAACATTTGTTTTTCTGAGATCACCATTAGAGTTATGGCCACGGGCATAGTTATCCATTCTCTTTTCTCTGCCCACAGGATCATGTGCCAGGTGCTAGAACTTTCCTCCCAGGCCAGTAAAGAAGCAGCATTGGTAAACCAGGAAGTCTGGGAAGAGGCCCAGGGCACCCCTACCTGCAGCCAGTGGTACTTCAGTCCAGATGCCCTCAGGGACCACAGCCCCTGCCCTGGACAGGACTAAGCACAGTGTGGGCCTGACCCTTGAATGGCTCCAGGAAGCCTGTCTGCCACTTTGTTTCCCCACTGCCTTTTCAGCCGCTTATACTCCTTCCTCGTCTTTTCCTCGTACGAAGGAAGTTCGGTGTTGCAGTTTTATGAACCCTGGCCCTTGCGCTTGCTAGGCGAGCACTCTACTGCAGAGCTAAATCCCCAACACCACCCCACCACCACCCCACCTCCCACCTCCCACCCCCACCCCCCACCCCCCGGTGATGCAGTTTTCTGACAAAATTTTGCGCTTTGATTTTCTACACTTTCCATCAACACTTCTGGGCTTTGTTTGGGGGTTTTGAGACAGGGTCTCTCTGCAGAGCCCTGGCTATCCTGGAATTGAGTGACTACCAGGTCCCCAGCCCCTGTCCTTGGTATTTATCCCAGCACTCAGAGTCCAGGGCCAGCCTGATTTACAGAGTGAGTTCCAGGACAGCCAGAGCTACACGGAGAAACCCTGTCTGGAGAAAAATAAATAAATTCTGATGGATGTGTGTTCACATATGTGTCCCTCTATGCTAGTCCTGTAGAGAACCCCATCTGTGGCATCCTCCTAGGCTGCCTGGCCACTGGGCCCCAGGATCCTCCTGTCTCCAACTTTGAAGTGCTGGAGACATAAGCACAGACCACCCTGCTGGAATCTTCATTTGGGATCAGGGGTCTGAACCCTCACCCTCACCTTACATGGGAGCATTGTAGACCTGGGCTGACTCTGCCTCAAGATTCCAGAGGTTTCCATCTAAGGTCACAGATGGCCCCAGCACCTTCCTAACTACCGAGACTGAGCATCATGGGGGAGCCAAAAAAAAGAAGGGGTGTAGTCCAACAACAACCTCCTAATATACGTGCCAGTGGCCCAACTGCCTCCTTCCAGTGGGCGGGCTTTCATTTGGACATTTTAATTTTTATCTTGACCCTCCCCCTTGCTCGTACATTGGGACTTTTAATAGCCAATTAGGGCTTGGAAAGATGATGGAGGTGCCTGCTTGCCAAGCCTGGTGACCCGAGTTTGATCTCTAGGACACATAGGAAAGACCCAACTCCAACGCATTGACCTCTGACTCCTACATACAGGCACACAATAACTAGAAGAAGAAAATTGTTTTTGTTTTTGTTTTTTGTTTGTTTTTTTTTTTGAGACAAGGTTTCACTATATGGCTGTCCTAGAACTCTAGACCATGCTGGCTTTGAACTCACAGAGATGCCTCCTGAAACCTGGAATTAAAGGTGTGCACCACTGCCTGACCTATAATTGAAAATTTTAAATTTTCAGACTGGGCCAGCAGTTGTGGCACACACCTTAGATCCTAGTAGTCAGGTGACAGAGGCAGGTAGATCATTGAGTTTTGTTGAGTTCCAGTCTAGCCAGGGCTACACAGTAAGCCCCTTGTTTTGCTTTGGGGATCTTTTGGTTTGTTTTCTTCCAAGACAGGGTTTCTTTCTTTCTCTCTCTCTCCCTCTCCCTCTCCCTCTCCCTCTCCCTCTCCCTCTCCCTCCCTCCCTCCCTCCCTGTCTCTCTCTCTCTCTCTCTTTCTCCTCCCCCTCCCTCCCTCCCTCGCTGTCCTGGAACTCGCCTTGTAGACCAGGCTGGCCTTGAACTCAGAGATCTGCCTGCACTGCCACCTAGCAAGACCGTCTTTAAAAGAGTTGGGGTCCTGGTAAGCTTGAGGTTAGCCTGGGCTACATAAGACTGTCTTGAAAAGTAGAAAATGGGATAGGCATGTAGCTCATTTGCTGCTGCCCTTGCCTGGTACACACAGAGTTCCATCCCTAGATCAGAGTGGTTTACACCTGTCATCCCAGCACATGGAGGTGGAGGCAGCTTGGCTACTGAGGTGACAGTGTCCACTCTGAGAAGGCTCCAGCTGGAGGATCCTGAGGCCAGGAGTCAGAGACCCCATCTCATGCAGGGACTTGGTGGGGAACAGAAAGGGGAGGGGACCTTTCATTGCAGCATGGAGTGGGAGTGTTTCTTAACAACTTTGGTGTTTCCCCCACTTGTGACTGATTTAAGATGAATTGTGAGCTGCGGTGGCGGCACACGCCTTTAATCCCACTACTCGGGAGGCAGAGGCAGGCAGATCTCTGAGTTCTAGGCCAGCCTGGGCTACAGAGAGATCCAGGACAGGCTCCAAAGCTACACAGAGAAACCCTGTCTCAAAAAAAACAAAAGATAATCCCAAGGACTGGGGGAAAAAAATTGTATTTGAATCAAACGTGCAGTCTGTCTTATAATCCAAAAAAAAAATACAGCATACTGGGCCAGGTGTGATGGTGCACACCTTCAATCCCAGAGAGGCAGAGGGTGGGTTTTAGAAGAGAGGTGTCTGTGAAGGTCAGTCAATGCACAGTTGACCAAGCTGTTCCCACAGGGCAGGTCAACTCTGGGCCCGGCCTCTCCAGGGCTGGCTTCTAGAACTGCAGCAACTACCACAGTCTGCACAGAGTAGAGCTTGATGTTCCTTCCCCAGAGTGCAGCTGAAGGATGGCAGTTGTTGGAGGCCTGGCCTAGGGATAGCATCCAGACTCTAGACATTGTGGGCAGCTGCTGCACCTGGCACAGTGGGCTAGGTGTGGTGTGCATTCTTGTAAATCTCATGTGAAGGCTGAGACAAGAGGACATTCAAGTCCATCCTGGGCTACATATGGTAAAAACATTAAAAACACAAAGCTGGAGAGATGGCTCCATGGTTAAGAGGGCTTGCTGCTCTAGCACAGGACTGGAGTTTGGTTGCCAGCACCCACATTGAATGGTGAATAACCTGCTTCAGGTTCCTACCTTGACTTCCTCTGATGATGGACTGTGAGCAAACACCCTTTCCTCCTTAGGTGTTGCTTCTCACAGCAATAGTAACTAAACTGGGACAGTCCCAGGTGAGGACCAATGACCAGCATCAGCAGAAATACAAGGTGGCCGTGGAGTATGCACCAGGAAAGGCCCTCTGCTCTCCAACAAGGACTCCTCCAGCTGGTGCCAGCAGGCTGGGGGCTTCTGGTGTGAATGGAGAGAAAAAAGTGCTTCGCATTGGACAGCAGACCCCAGTAGTGTGTGTGTGCCTGTGAGTGTGTGTGTCCAGCTCTCTGTCCATACCAACTGCAGGCTCTCTACCTACCTGGCTCTGCACCTCCCGCACTCTCCACCTGGTCAGCTGTCACCCGTGGTTCCCTGAGACCTGCACTTCCACGTGATGAGTGCACAGCCCTTTCAGCCCAGGTCTGTGCTCAGGGTCCATGTGCAGGTAGGTGGCCATATAGAAGCCATTGTTGCTGCCCAACCTCCCACAACCAGGACACATCCCTTCTGACTCCAGAAAAGGTTTGCCCTGGAGATCAGAGGCCGGGGTCAAAGCAGGGGACAGTCAGGGTCCAGAGATACAGCAGTCGGGACACAAGGCTGGGAGGTGCAGGGGGAGGGGAGTTCATGGGGCAGTTTGGGGTGGGCTTCCTGGTGTTGCAGTGTTGCCCATTTTGGGGGCAGATCTGTGCCAGTCTCCTTTCCTACCATCTTCAAGTTTCAGCCTGTGGTAGGGACCCTGTGGGCCTGATAGTTCCTTAAGGCACACATTCTAAACTTCAGGGTGCTCTCAATCTGAAGATTTGAAAGTTGGCACATCTAGTTAGCTGTCCTCCCCAGTGACTGTCTCCCCTCCCACCCCTGTCTTTCCAGAGCAGGGCCACAGCCTCCAGCTAGAGCACCTGTAGTGGTGTCTTAGAGTGAGACAGCAGGCTGTACTCAGCTGTCACAGTGCCTGCACTCCTGTGCTGCTCCAAGAACAAGCTGGTCAGCAGAACCTGCTCACTGCACCCCAACTTAAGGCCACATGTAGACCTATCCATAGGCCGTGAGTCAGACCCACCGAGAGACCCAGCCTCCCAGGTTGAGGCGGAGGCTGCCGAGGTGGCCCAGCAGTTTAGAGCATCTGCTGCTCTTGTTGAGGGCCGGGGTTCCATTCACAGCTCTCTGTGACTCCAGTTCAAGGGGGCACCAGGCACACGTGTAGTCACAGACATGCAACCAGAACACCCACATGCGTAAAATACTTGTTTTTTCTTTTTGGTTTTTCGAGACAGGGTTTCTCTGTGTAGCCCCAGCTAACCTGGAACTCACTTTTTAGACCTACTGGTTTTGAACGCCAAGTTCTGCCTGCCTCTGCCTCCTAAGTGCTGGGACTAAAGGTGTGTGCCACCACCATGAGGCCATAAAATAATTAAAAAACAAACATTTAAAGGTAGAGAAGGAATTGAGTAAGGCATCTGTCATCCTCTGGCCTCCTTGTATATCCACAGGCTCGTGCACGCACACACATCTACACCATACAGACACACATACAAACCACAGGCTCGTGCACGCACACACATCTACATCATATAGACACACATACAAACCACAGGCTCGTGCACGCGCACACATCTACACCATACAGACACACATACAAACCACAAAGGGTTGAGTTTATTGTCTCACAGTCCTAAGCATCTCCTTGACAAGATCAGGGTGTCCAGAGGTGGGTTCCTCTGAGGCTTTGAGGGAGAAATTGTCTCACTTACGGTTTCTAGTGACCCTAGCCACCCTCAGCGTCCTTACCTTGTGGCCTCATAACTCTTCTCTGCCTCCACAGTTATATTCTTGTGCTCTGTTACTGTATTTTTTTTTTTTAAGGACAGGGTTTCACATAGCCCAGGCTAGCTCTGAATTCACTATGTAGTCAAAGATAACCCTCCACCCTTCCCTGGTGCAGGGGGCTGGTGTGTAGTGCTAGGGTCATTGCTCCTCCTCTTGAAGGGCGCTGGCCTCCGCCCTCTTCCACGGACCTCAGCTCCACTAATGAGGGCCACACCAACTGTATTTCCAAATAAGGTCATGTCCCGAAGGTTCAGGAGGGATGTGGTTAAAGGGGAGATCTGGTCAACCCCGGATGCCCCCCTTCCCGCCTCGACCACCTGTCACAGAAGTGTAGAGGAGCAAATGGCCGTCCCTCGGCTTCCAGCCTCTCTGGAGGCCTGAGAGGAGCTGCTGGTCTCTGGCTGGCGACACAACATGGCCCGTACCTTGTCCCTGAACTCATGGGACACGTAGTAGTAGATGAAAGGGTCCACGCAGCTGTTGAGGGTGCTGAGCGCTAGGCTGGGCACGTAAGCTCCATAGAGATCGCCCCAGGCCTCAGGGCTGGGGTTCGAATAGTGCAGCACCATCATCACGTTGCTGGGTGTGAAAGAGGCCACAGCCGAGGCCAGGACCAGGGCTGTCAGTCGGAGTGCATGGCTATAACGCGGGCCGCTGGCCGCCAGCGCACGCAGGGTGGCCCCATAGCACAGGCCCATGGCCAGCAGCGGCAGAAAGCAACCCAGGACAGCCAGGCAGGTGAAGGCCGGTCGCCAGTGGGAGGTCTGCTGCGCCAGGGGCAGTGCATCGTGACACAGCATGCGATCGGAGCCAGCCAGCCGGAAGGTCTGCCGCTGCAGAGTGAGAGGCAGGGCTAGGGTGGCTGCAGAGAGCCAGGCCGCCAAGCAGAGCCCAGTGGTCAGGCGCCGACCACGCAGCGCACGAGCTCGCAGAGGATGCACCAGGGCCAGGTACCGGTCCAGGCTGACCGCGGCTAGCAGCAACACTGAGCCATACATGTGGCCATAGAGAGCGGCTGTGGCCATCCGGCAGGCAGCCTCCCCAAAGGGCCAGCGCTGGCCACGCAGGTGGTAGGCCAGGCGTGGTGGCAGCACCAGGGCCAGCAGCAGGTCCGCAACCGCAAGGTTCATGAGCAGGACGGTGGATGGCAGGCGGGGCACCCGTGTGGCCAGCACCCACAGTGCCAGTCCATTGGCTGGCAGCCCAACGGCCACCACCAGCCCATAGAGGGCAGGCACCAGCCTCGTGGGGACCCACCCCAGCAGCAGTGCTTGAGAGCTGGCGGGGAGCTCCAGCGTGTCACTGTCGTTGGCACAGAACTTGCCCGGGAAGCCTCGTGGGTGAAGCTGAGCTGGGTCCGTGGGACTCACGGTGCCTTCTGTGGGGGAGAGTGGATGTCAGTCAACCCATGCCTAGCCCTGCCTGTAGGGACACAAGATGCAGGGAGGGTGACCTTAGGAGTCTCAGGCACTGTGGGTGCCTCAGTGTCCCCACTCAGGCACCATGGGCTAGTGAGTGGAGGGATACAGCCCAGCCCCAAAGGCTTAGGACTTAGGGACCTAATGCTATATGCCTGCCTAGCTGCGGTTCCGTTCCTGTTCTGTCCCTTCAAGGGACAGAGTCACTCACCATGGCGTCCCCCGGTACTCTCTCCGTCATCATAGATGCTGGGGGTCTGGGTGCCCTCTGCCAGGCCGAGCCCCAGCACCAGTGGACACAGCAGCAGCCAGGACATGCTGCCAGGGTCAGACTCCACTTCTTGGCTGTAGCCTGGGGCTTCCCGCCTTGTCAATCCCGCCCCCAGTTTCCGGAGCCCCAGGAGAGAGCAGACTGTACCTTCAGGGAGATAACCCTGCAGCGGAGCTCCCACCCCCACAGACCCACTAGGGTATGCTTGTTCATCCTGGAGCCCATAGGAGACCCTGTGTGTGCTTAGGGGATCTGGGTATCCTGCCCAGGGCTCTGTCTCTCCAAGATGTTTCGCAAGGAACAGGACCAAGGATAGAGAAGAAGGTCCTGGGCTTCAGCCCCACCCCCCCCCCCACCACTCCATCTCCACAACACTCTCCACCCCACCAGGCCCAGGAAACATCTGTGGACCAAGTAGCCACTTCCTGCCGGCTAGTCACACAACTCCTGTTTGGATGACAGTCCAGCCCTCCTCGAAGTCACCACCATGTGGGGCTCTTAGCCCTTCCTGAAGCAACGCCCCTACTTCCTATCTGTGACTGGCAGGACAATGGCCCATCCCAGGGTGTCCTGGCTCTGTAAGAGCAGGCCAACAAGGGCCAGCAAGATGACACTGCAGGGGAAGGTCTGTGTCACTGAGCCTGGCATTCTGAGTTCATCTGCAGGACCAACATGGTGAAAGGAGAGAATGAACCCCCACAAGTTGTCCTATGGCCTTGTGTGTGGCACCTTGGCATCTGTACACACACACACACACCACACACACACACACACACACACACACACGGCTACCGTGGGGGTACAAACTTTTAATCCCAGCACTCTAGGAAGCAGAGGCAGGTGGATCTCTGTGAGTTCAAGGATAGCCTGGTCTATGTAGTGAATTCCAGGACAGCCAGGGCTACATAGTGAGACCCTGTTTCAAATAAATAGTGATTGTACAAATGTAACAAAAAACTACAGGCCACACCAGCAATTGTTGCTTCCCAGAGAGCACTTCAAGTTCTCTTGTGGGGGTACCCTGCCATTATCCCAGCTCTTTGCATAGCCTGGAGTAAAGTGAGGTGCAGAAATAAGGCCTCCGTGTTATTCTGAGGTCAGGTGGAGATAGCTGAGGGGGTCTGTGCTCTTCTTAGACCTGACACTGAATGCCTGCTGCAAGGCAGGATCTGGGGACCTTGGAGGCACTGGTTACCTGTCTTCAAAGTTCCAGGCCTGACTTGTGAGGGAGGTGACCAGGCCTCTGCAGAGGGCCCTTGAGCTGCCTTGGTGTCCTAGACACTGGCGAGTTTTCATAGGCAATACTCAGTGGGGACCCAGTGTTCGGATGAGGAGGTGGGCCTGCCTGTCACTCCAGAACTTGAAGGCTGAGGCAAGAACATTGCAATTTCTAGGGCAGCCTGGGCTATGTGGTGAGAAACAGTCCACAAAAATTGGTGGGGAGAAGGTTGCTATGGAGATGCCACTATGCAAGCATAAGGAACTGAGTTTAAATCCCCAGCACCTGTGCATAACAGCCGAGCATGGTAGAGCACACTTGTAAACCCCAGCTGACACGTGGAGTCAGGAGGGTCCTGGAGGTTCATTAGTCAGGGTACATAGCCCATCAGTGAGCTCTGGCTTCAGAGCGGCATCCTGTCTCAAAAATAAGGTGAAGAGTGTGCTAGACAAAGCCGTGACTTAGCTCTCTGGCCTCCACATGTGCACACACAAAACTTTCTGAAAAGGAGTGGGAAGAAGAACAGAGAAATAGGAGAAACCGAGGTTCACAGAGGCAAGTACACACAAGCCTGGGGGCACAGAGTTCAGTGTAACACCGATTGCTGAGCATCCTAAGTTCTTGCCCAGCAATGTAAAAAAATAAAAAGTCTGCCTGCAAGGACCCCTCCACCATCCTGTCCTGGGGTGGTGGCTGGCCTCAGAGGGCATGATGGGGAACAGCAGAACCCCGCACGGAGCAGCCAAAGCCTGGGAACATGGAACCAATTGGGGATGGAAGGGAAAGAGGCCAATATGGCCATTTCCTGCCTCACAAGCCCTAATCTAGCAGGATGTGAATGAGCAGTCCCTTAGGGTTAGCCCCTGCACAGGGATGGAAAACTGAGGCCGGGAATGCCCAGGAGGAGGTGTGCAAGGGACCCATGCTTCTCAGGGACAAGCAGGACAAGGAGGTTTGGTAATTATGTGACCCATCTACACTCAAGGATGATGTGTCTGGAGCCGAGGCCAGAGTCACACACACAGGAAGATGTCTGGACCAGGATGCTTTTGGCTAGGGTGGGGGTGCTCATCAACAGTCCCTCCACAAGAACAGCACTGTGGCATGCAAGGGAAGGAGCAGAGCTCCTGTGAGGACCACTGTGCCAAGTCGGTACAGGATGGTCCCAGGTTCCAGCCCTAAATAAGGAAGGGCATTCGGAAACATCCACCACAGAAGTGAGCACTGAGGCCCTCCTGTTGAGTGAACTAAGCCTGCCACAGACAGGCGGAGTCTGGCATTTCACAGTCCTGGAGTCACCAAGGTCACTGATAAAGACAGAAGCAGGACGGTGGGTACCAGCTGATGAGGATTGGGGGAGTGTCTGCAGTTGGGAGAATTGCAAAGATAAATAATCACGATGATTGGACATTTATTCCTTCTTATAGCTTAGTCCAGGATGGCCTCGAACTTCTAAGTTAGTGCTAATTGTTTTGTGCTGGCTGTGTTGACCCACTGTGCCTGGGTATTTGAGGAGTCTGTTGGTTCTATTCCACCATGTGGGTGCTGGATGTTGAACTTCAGCCGTGGCGGCAAACACCTTTACCTGCTGAGCTGTCTTTCTGGCCCAGTATTAACACACACACACCACACAGCATGTATGTGGGCCACAGGATTGCCTGGTGCCCATGAGATCAGAAGGAGTTGAATCCCCTGAAACTGGAGTTAAATAGGTGTGAGCCTCCATGTAGGTGCTGGGAACTGAACCTGGGTCCTCCGCAAGAGCAGCCAGTGCTTTTTTTTTTTTTTCTGAGACAGGGTTTCTCTGTGTAGCCCAGGCTGGCCTCGAACTCACAGAGATCTGCCTGCCTCTGCCTCCTGAGTGCTGGAATTACAGGAGTGTGCCACCACCGCCCAGCCAGTGCTCTTGACCACTGAGAGATCTCTCCAGCCCATCAATATACATTTTTTACTGTTGTTTTGTTTTTCTGAGACAGGGTCTCACTCTGCAGCCATGGCTGGCCTTCAACTCAAGACATCTGCCTGCTTCTGCCTCTGCTGGGATTAATGGCATGTGAACTCCACCACCGCAAGCCGGAAATTTGTTCCAGTTTAGTCATTTTGAGCTTGTGGCCTGCTTCTCTCCATCCATCACGTGGGGCCTGGGGATCAGGTTGTCAGTGCCTTTAGCCATGTGCTATCCACACTCCCAAAGTGGTGTGTATGGGTGTGGGGAGGAAATGCCTCTAGGGGATGTGAAAAGATAATTGGGAAAGGATACTCTAGACAGCAGTCCCAGGCAGCTGCTGGCATTCCGGGCAGTCTCTGCTCCAATGGGGGTGACTCTGGAGTGGGTGCTGTTACCACCCAAGACAGCCATGGGGCAGGACCTGGCCAGAACTCTTGTGGGAAATAACGGGCGAACCCTGAGGCTTGGCATCAATATTTAACTTTAATGTGCAAATAAATAGAAAAAGAAAACTACATTCAAAACAGCTGCAAAGGGAGGTCAAGGCTGGAACAGAAATTCCTCGGAAACGTTAAGGAGTGGCTCCCCAGAAGCATGCGAAGGTGCCGGGCCTCCTTGCTGGGGAATGGAGGCCCGAGGGTCCTGGGCGGCTCGGGGTCCCCACGAGCAACGCCCTTCTCAGGAAAGTAGGATGTGCTCCGGGTGCCCACGGATCCCTTGTGAGGCACGCGCTTGGGCCTGGGTAGGCACACCTGCTCCCCATTGCCCAGGCCCGGGGTCAAAAACCGGCTCAGGAAACGTGGAACAAGAGCTCTCTGGAACGCGGGTTTGGCACAGCGATGGGGCCTGCGGAGGGCAGCTGCGGGACAGCGGGTGGTTTGCGGGCCCACAGGGAGGTCTCACCCGTGGGAAGCCAGGGGAGCTGCTGCTGCTGCGGAAGTCACAAGCACTAGAGCGCAGGAAGGAATCAATACTTGCAGAAGCATTTAGAGCTCTGCGGCAGGGAGGGCTGCCCGAGAGGACCGCCCTGCCGCTCCCGGCCGCTCTGCACTGCACCAGCTACAGCTCCTGCTTGTGTAAGGTATGACCTTGGGCTCAAAGTGACAAAGCCCTGGGGGGCACGGCGTGGGGTGGGGTGGGATCCCGGGCCGGGCCTTCCAGCTCAGGGTGAGGCAGGGCGACGGCTATACTGCACGCGGTAGCGCGTCACCGGCAGGCCGTGCACGTGAGCCGTCTCGCAGAGTGTCTTGCAGGGCACCATGTCCTCCTCCTCCTCCCCCATCAGCCAGTCCTGCACCAGCCCGGCAGCAGCCACAGTCACATTGTCCTCCAGCCAGCGGCTGTGCCACTCCTCAAAGTGCCGGTGGTGGCGCAGCAGCACCAGGGGCTGCAACTGAGGAAGAGCGTGTGTGAGCTCCTGCGGCGGGTGCGGCGGGGCTGAGGGTGTGTGTGTGGGGGGCTGAGGGGGTGTGTGGGCTCCTGGGGTGTGTGAGCTCCTGGGGTGTGTGTGTGAGCTCCTGGGGTGTGTGAGCTCCTGGGGTGTGTGAGCTCCTGGGGTGTGTGGGCTCCTGGGGTGTGTGAGCTCCTGGGGTGTGTGTGTGAGCTCCTGGGGTGTGTGAGCTCCTGGGGTGTGTGTGTGAGCTCCTGGGGTGTGTGTGTGAGCTCCTGGGGTGTGTGTGAGCTCCTGGGGTGTGTGTGTGAGCTCCTGGGGTGTGTGTGAGCTCCTGGGGTGTGTGTGAGCTCCTGGGGTGGTGTGAGCTCCTGGGGTGTGTGAGCTCCTGGGGTGTGTGAGCTCCTGGGGTGTGTGTGTGAGCTCCTGGGGTGTGTGTGTGAGCTCCTGCGGCGGGTGCGGCGGGGCTGAGGGTGTGTGTGGGGGGGGGCTGAGGGGGTGTGTGGGCTCCTGGGGTGTGTGAGCTCCTGGGGTGTGTGTGTGAGCTCCTGGGGTGTGTGTGTGAGCTCCTGGGGTGTGTGTGTGAGCTCCTGGGGTGTGTGTGTGAGCTCCTGGGGTGTGTGTGTGAGCTCCTGGGGTGTGTGTGAGCTCCTGGGGTGTGTGTGAGCTCCTGGGGTGTGTGTGAGCTCCTGGGGTGTGTGAGCTCCTGGGGTGTGTGAGCTCCTGGGGTGTGTGTGAGCTCCTGGGGTGTGTGAGCTCCTGGGGTGTGTGTGAGCTCCTGGGGTGTGTGTGAGCTCCTGGGGTGTGTGAGCTCCTGGGGTGTGTGTGTGAGCTCCTGGGGTGTGTGAGCTCCTGGGGTGTGTGAGCTCCTGGGGTGTGTGTGAGCTCCTGGGGTGTGTGAGCTCCTGGGGTGGGTAGGAGTGGATGCCGCACCTGCTTGGCCCGGCACAGCGTCCCGCGGCGGTACATGTAGTCCTCGGAGTTGACGATGAACACCATCTTGTGCGTGCCCAGGCGGAAGCGACAGTCCACATCGCAAGCGCTCTCCACGCCCATGAGCCGCTTCCACGAGCTCTTGGCCTCACCGCGCAGGGCACGCACCTGCTCACACTGCCAGCGCCGGAATTTCTTCAGGTTCCTGCGGGGACAGGGCCTCGGGGAGGGGACTTGCAGGCTCTGGAGGACCAGGCGGTGCTGACCGCCCAGCATGCATGAACCTCATTCCCCTACTCTGCATTTCCAGAAGCCTCGTCCAGCAAGGCTGACGGTTGCCGCTTCTGCTTCGGGGGTGGAACGGCCTCCTACCGGCCCAAGATTAGCCCTACATTTCTCGCATCCCCTCCCCATGCCACTTCTCACTGCACACCAGGCACTGGCAGGTGGCACACGCGGGGCCCTGTACTCACCTTTGCAGGAACACGGGCTTCAGCAGGAAACCTTCGGTGGGCGAGTTAGATGCACCCTCGGTCCCCACATACTGCTCCACATAACGAGCCAGGTGCTGGGCATGGAACAAACACACCCTATGATCCCCTGGGATAAGGTGGCCAGACCCTTATCTTGGACCCCCAAATCAGAAGCTCGTGAGTTTGTACCCCAACCCCAAAACAAGGAGACCTGCCATGGCGGTGGGGCTGGTGTGCAGTGCACACAAAACCCCGGACTGATGCCTCCAGCTAGGGTACCGCTGGTGATAGTGGGTCTGGGACCCGCACGGCATGTCTCCACGGTAAGTCCAGGCAGTCATGCGGTGCCCTTACCTTAGTACAGACAGCAAAGGGCGGAGAATCCGCATAAAAAGGCTGGGGGCGTGGTCAGGGTGGAGCCCCGCCTAGAATCCCCAGTGAGGGCTGGGGGCGTGGTCAGGGTGGAGCCCCGCCTAGAATCCCAGTGAGGGGGCTGGGAGCGTGGTCAGGGTGGAGCCCCGCCTAGAACCCCAGTGAGGGGCTGGGGGCGTGGTCAGGGTGGAGCCCCGCCTAGAATCCCAGTGAGGGGCTGGGGGCGTGGTCAGGGTGGAGCCCCGCCTAGAACCCCAGTGAAGGGCTGGGGGCGTGGTCAGGGTGGAGCCCCGCCTAGAATCCTAGTGAAGGGCTGGGGGCGTGGTCAGGGTGGAGCCCCGCCTAGAACCCCAGTGAGGGCTGGGGGCGTGGTCAGGGTGGAGCCCCGCCTAGAACCCCAGTGAGGGCTGGGGGCGTGGCCCCTGCCTAGAGTCTCCAAGGAAGAGGGACCCTCAACTGAAGAATTGCTTCCATTAGATGAGCGTGTGAACATATCTGTGGGGGTATTTTGATTCCCAATTGGTAGAGGGCCCAGCCCACTGTGGGCAAAGCCACCACTTGGCAGGTAGGCCTAAGCTGAAAGCCAGTAAGCTCCTGCCTGCTTGGCTAGGTGTGGAAATGTAAACCAAAACATCCCCTCTCCTCCCCAAGCTGCTTTTGGTCTAGTGTTTATCATTGCAACAGGAAGCTAACCAGGCCAATCTCCAGACAAACTGTGTGTGTGTGTGCGTGTGTGTGTGTGTGTGTGTGTGTGTGTGTCCGTGTGTCCGTGTGTGTGTGTGTGTGTCCGTCCCTGTGTGTGTTGTACTGGTTGGGGGAACAGAGGCTGTGGGGAAGGAGGCTTTTGACTGCAGCAGGCAGCAGGGGTATCCTGGTATTCAAGGAGGTGTGGGCATGTGCCTTCAGGTCTAGCCTGTGCTCCCTCATGCTTGCCTCCCTGTGTTTAGCCAGTTCAGCCTAGAACAGGAAGGTATGGCCATCAAGGCCATCACATTTCCTGTACCTCTTGTCTACAGACTGTCTGACTCAGAGGAAGGGCAGTGGGAAGCCTGATGTGTGCATCCGTGTACTCCAGAGTCTTGGGACCTGTGTGTGGCCTCATTTGCACAAGCAATGGAGGTGAGGCTGCAGAGGGCGGCAGTCCTCACTTTTATTTTCTATTGCAGCACTGAGGACAGACAGCACCTAGGGCCTGGCCCATCCCACGCAAACATCTACCACTAAACTACAGTGCAGGTCGTTTGGTTTCCGAGACAGGCTTTCTCTGTGTAGCCCAGTCTGGCCTGGAACTCAGAGATCCTCCTTCCTGCCTCTGCCTCCCGAGTGCTGGGACTAAAGGTGTGCACCACCCCTTGGCTAGAGCAGCTGGAGCCCTCGGAAGTGGTAGAGGTCATGAGGGCTCCTAGCACCTCTGAGGGTGGAGTTTGGACCCCAGGCATCCAGGAGGAGAGGGCATGGTTCTGTTCTTGCAATGTCTTGGCCTGGGGTCACTTGTGGAGGCCACAGGAAGTAAGTGTGCACACTGAGTGACAGGTACACAGGGCCCTGGAAAGTAGCAGGACAGAGGAAGGGTCCTCAGTGACTGCTCTGGGGCTTCCATGGGTGTCTTTCTAACTATGGGCAGAGTGGGGCCATGACCGGGATTGTGGCGCTGTGATGTGTGGCCGGCATGTAGGAGGGATGCCCCTCCACCCCAGCTGAGTCCAGACAACACAGCAGACTCACCTGCACCTCCACAGGGTCCTCTGCCTGCGCCTCCTCGGTGTCCAGGAGCTCTATGGTCATGATCACCTGTCCCCTGCGCTGCAGGAACATCACCTGGGGAGGTGGCCATAGCCTGGGTAACCATCACCCACCCCACCACCCCCTGGCCCTCAGGTGTGGTGACGGTGCCGGGGCGCCCTGCTCAGTGTCCAGCCCTCTCCCTGCGCCTGCGCCTGGGCCCGGGCCGCGCTGCCTCCCACCTTGAAGCAGTTCTCGTCAGCCATGCAGCGCTCCGCCTTCCACTGGTAGCTGGTCTCCCGTGCAGCCCGGACGCAGCGGGAAGACAGGCTCCCCCCAGCGGCCCCGCGCTGCTGCTCGTTCAGGTACAGTTCCACCACCTTCAGACACACATCGTCGCTCACCAGGTGATGCAGCTGGCAGGAGAGAGCAAGGCTGCCACCTCCAGCGGCCACCACCCCGAGGAGACAAGCCCATGACTGAGGGTGGGGAGGAGGAGGCTGCATCACACGGCACAATTGGGGGCGGAGAGGGGGCAGACCAGACTAGACCAAGCCAGACCAGAGCAGACTAGACCAGACTAGACCAGACCAGCAAACTGTCCAAACCATCCGGGTGTAAGAAGTGTCCAGCAGAGACAAGTGTGCGCTTTGAAAGCACTGCCCTCACCTAACACTTCCTCCCAGGTGCGTGGAGACAAACAGTCCCTTACCCATTTTTAGGAAGAGGGATGTAAGACAAGGAAGGGTTGGGCACCACGAGGTGATGGCCCGGGTCCTGCCCACCCATCATCTCCACGAGGAGAGCAAGACAGGACACAGGACAGTCAGGAACACTGTAGACAAGGTAGGTACAGCGCCAGCACGGCAGCCCTGGTGAGCACCTGGCCAGCAGCCAGGCCTGACAGGCGAGGATGGGCCCCTCCTGCTTACTCAAGTGCCTTATTTCCTTCTTTTTAAAACAGTTTCTGGGGGCTGGAGAGATGGCTCAGTGGTTAAGAGCACTGGCTGCTCTTCCAGAGGTCCTGAGTTCAATTCCCAGCAACCACATGATGGCTCACAACTGTCTGTAACGAGATCTGGTGCTCTTCTGGCCTGCAGTCATACATGCTGTATACATAATAAGTAAATAAACCTTTAAAAAAGTTTCTAGTGTCTGCGAGAGCGTGTGCGTGCGTGTGCATACCTATTCACTCATGCAGGCCAGAGAAGAGGGGGTGACAGTGGGTGACCTGCTCTAACACTCTCATCTCATTCCCTTGGGATGGGGTCTCCTACTGGACCTGGAGCCATTGGTGTGTACCCTGTGTACCCTGATACACTTGCCTGAGGATCAGAGGCAGAGCCAGCCTCTAGATTAGAGATAGAGGTCAGCCATGATTTCCCACAACCCAGGTGCAGTGGCCACTGCTGTGGGTAAGGACAGGAAGAGACTCCCTCCTGGAACGCACGGGAAAAGCAGAAGTGCTTAAAGAGGAGCAGGGGAGGACAGCTGCTGGCCCTGACTCAGGGGCGGGTAGGGCAGGAGGGCAACATGGCTTCAAGACAGGCTCTCTGGCTCCCCAGAACAGAACATCTAAACAGTTCCACAGAGGTCACAGGAGGTCAGACCACAGGCCACTGTGGGGAAATGCAACATGAGCCTTAAAGTCTAGCAACCAGAGATAGAACAGTGTGTGGCCTCACTCCCCACTAGGAGGCACCATCGCCTCATACCAGGTCAAGCCCGACAGGCCCCTGGAGCAGGTCACTCTGAAGGACAGAGGTCACTGCTAAGATGGCTGGAACCTCTGTGCAGAATCAGGGGGGGGAAGTTTTGCGTGGGAAACCGGAATGGCCTGGAGACTTGGGCACTGTGTGTGCTTTACCTCAGAAGTCCGAGGCCAGAACTCGGCAGAGTGGAGAGTACTTGCTGATACACACAAGGTTCTGGTTTCCATCCCCAGCACCAAAAAGGAACAACAAAAAGTCCTTGGGGCCAGTGAGATGGCTCAGTGGGTAAAGGTACTTGCAGCCAAGTCTGATGGCCTGAGCCGAGTTCAATCCCCAGATCCACACAGTGGAAGGAGAGAGCCAAGTTGTCCTATGACACACACACCATGGCGCTTGTGTGTCCAAACACACACACATAAATGAATAAACATACGCAATAAGAAAGGTCACTGGGTTGGGGATTTAGCTCAGTGGTAGAACACTCGCCTAGCAAGCGCAAGGCCCTGGGTTCGATTCTCAGCTCAAAAAATAAGAAAGAAAGGTCACTAAGCCCTGGAAGGAAAAAGCTTTCTAAAGCACTTCCTGTACTGATTCAACTCAGGAACAACACTCTTCCCTAGAGGGCACAGCTTTGTGTTGGGGCTCAATTGGATGTTGGAACAGCTGGGGTGCAGAGCTTTGCCTTAGGTTAACAGTGCTAAATGTTAGGCACTATGCACTTCGAGACAGTGAATTCTGTTATGTGAAATGAACATCATCTCCCTGAAACAAAAGGGAAGACCTGCTATGTGACCAGGTGTTGAAATTGAAAGGACCAACTAATTCCTGAGGTGGCAAGCACAGTGACGGGGTCAGGGACAGATAAGGAGTTTCCAGAGCCTGCCCTGCCCAGCCAGCCTCACCTGGCGAGCAATGTTTTGCACCAGCTTGTCCATGGTGAAGCCGATGTAGGCATGGATGGTGAACATCTCCCGGAGGGTGTCCTCATACTGCGTGGGGTCGATGCTCCCCTCCAGCAGACTCCGCACCATGTCCAGGAAGGCCGGGTAGTACTCCTCCAGCTCCACCTCACCTGGGGGAGGGCCGGCTGCTTCACTCGCCCGCCCGCCGGCCCAGCAGCCCAGGCTCTAGGGACTTGAGAGGGAGGCCAGGGCCCTGGGTCCTCCACCACCCTCCACCAGGAGGCCTAAGGGGGCAGAGGGTAGGCCGGGGCCTCGGGCCTGGCGCTCGCTCACTGGGCTGCTTGAGGCGCAGCTCCATGGCGGGGTCGGCGGCCTTCTCACGGCGACCCTCGCACAGCAGCTGCTCCCGCTCCTGCTCCCGCCGGTGCTCCAGCAGCTGCTTCTGCGCCTGCCGGTAGATCTTCAGCAGCCGAGCGCACAGCGTCTGGTGCAGCCGCAGGAAGAAGTACCAGTTGTTGTTGGCGAAGAACAGGCTGTACACGTCGTCCAGGGCCTTGGGCGGCTCCGGAGCCACATCGGCCGGGGGCTTCTCGTCGGCCGGCCGCCTGCGCTCCGGCTCCCCGTCGCGGTCGCGCTCGTCCGCAGAGTCGTCGGAGGCGCCAGGGCGCTGCTGCGAGAAGAACAGGCTGGGCAGAAAGCGGTGGAGCAGCTGGCGGATGGTGCCCTGGTCCTCCTTCTGGATGGCCGGCTGCCGCTTCACGTAGTAGCTGATGAGCGCGGCCGCGTCCTCCAGGATCTGCCGATCCTCGTACACGAAGATGAGGTGCGGCTCGCTGGACGGCGCGCTGCGCCCCTCCGAGTGCTGCTCCTGGTGCTGTAAAAGTGCCAATCAGTGGGCATGACCTGCCAACCACTGGAGCGCGCTCCCCAGCCTAACAGCCTCCTCAGAAAGGATGAGCAAGTGGGGCACACACACCCCCTTCCTCTCCTCTCAAAGGTTCACGGCTCCGCTGGCCCCAGCTGCCTATTTTTCCACTGGGCAAACCAAGACCCTCTCACTGCCAACGTTAGCACCAGAGGACTGTAAGGAGACGACAGAACTGTTCTGGGCTTCCCGCACCCCTGACCAAGGGGTAAGGTCTCCCCGTAGTGAGGCTCACAGTGTGCCAGGGGCCTTCACCATCTGTCACTCAAAAACTCAGCTCCACTCCACAGCTGCTCCCCTCCATGAAAACAGCTTGTTTCCTGTCCTGCCTTAGTCAACCAGAGCACGGGCACCTGCCCCAGGCTTTTAGGTACCTTAGTCCTGGGCCTGCAACTCAGCCTGCTGAGCCCAAGGCCTGAGCACGCTGGCTGCTCATGGTCCAGGCGAATCTCAGTGCTGATGTGGATAATGACCTGCGCAAACCCAAAGGTGACCACTACTTGTCCTTCCCCCACCCCAGGTGCCTCTGTCCTCTGGGTGTCACCTCCGCTCTCACGGTCAGTGCACGGTGAAGCTCTGGAGGTCCCTCAAGCACCAACTGAGGCAAGACCCAGCCTGAAGCTCAACTGGGAACTCAAAGAAGCCATGGCTGGAGCCCCACCCACCACAGTGCTCACACACCCTGGGCTTCCTCTGGCCTCCCAAGTCCCCTAGTCCGTTCGTGTCACAATGCTTGTGCTCCATTTTGTGTGTGTGTGTCTGTCTGTCTGTCTGTGTGTCTGTGTGTGTCTCTATGTGTGAGTGTCTGTGTGTCTGTGAGTGTCTGTGTGTGTGTGTGTGTGTCTGTCTGTCTGTCTGTCTGTGTCTCTGTGTGTGTGTCTGTGAGTGTGTCTATGTGTGTGTGTGTGTGGTGTCTGTCACCTTGACACAGGTGAGTGTCATCTAGGAAGAGGAACCTCGATGAGAGGACCCAGCTCACTGCAGGTGGCACTACCCCTAGACAGATGGTCCTGGGTTGCAGAAAGCAGGCTGAGCAAGCCAGTAAAAACCATTCCTCCATGCCTGTGTCAGCTCCTACATAGAGTTCCTGTCCCGACTGCCCCATGACAGACCTGAAGGCTAAATAAGCCCTCTCCTCCCCAAGTTGCTTATGGTTATGGTGCTTACCACAGCTAAAGAAAGCAAGTTAGGGCAGTGTAGAGTTTGGATACTCTGGTCCTAGTTGGTAGAGCCAATCACTCAAGGGGAATGGACCATGAGGCCTCCTGGATACTGACCTAATGATGGCTTCCTAACTGGTATTATTGAGAAGTAGGGCAGGTGGGGTATGACTGGGGAGGGGGACTGGGGCTGAACCTCTGAGGGTGTCTTGCCTATGATCCTCTCTTTACCATGATGCTTCTACCTTGTTAGAGGTCTAAGGCAACAGAGGAGCCAGGCAGACAGTATGAACCACACCAACCTTCCTCTTGTTGAATGGTCTCTCTCACATGCTTGTCTCAGCAATGGAGAGTGATTTACTAATATATGGACACCTCAACAATCTTTCTCCCCCTGTGGTTACCTCAATTTGGAACCCAGTCCTCAAATTAAGCAAGTGTTCTACCCCAAGCCACCACATCTGCCCTCAAAGGTCACACTACGGGGCTGGGGTTAAGAATACCTGATGTTCCTGCAGAGGATGCGAGCTGGGCTTCTGGGAGCTCACGGCCACCTGTTGACTCCAGCTCCAAGAAGAGACCAAACCTCCCAGGACACCTGTACTCACACCTACTCTCAGACAGACCAAAAAAGTCTGTACACAGAAAGAAAATCCCAGGGCAAAGTCCAGCCAGCGGCGCCTTTCACAGCGTTCCCTGCAGTGAAGCAAGGGCTCTGCAGCAATGCGGCTGCTCAGCATGCCTCACCTCGTCGTAGACGCTCTCGATCTCGTTGAGCAGGCTCTTGGAGCGCAGCGCCTTGGTGTCGTTCTGCTTGAAGTTCACGGCCTGGTGGTCCAGGGACTTGAGGTAGGCCTTCTCGTACTGCTCGCGCCAGACCTTGTTGAAGCCCTGCTGGGCCTCCCGCCACTCCTCCTCCTTGGCCTTCAGCCTGCGGGGAGCGGAGCTCAGCACCGACGCCCACACCCTCCAGGACCCCGGGGAAGGGCCCACCTTCCTCCCAACAAGTGCACGTGTGCTCTGCAGCTCAGAGAGCAAGCCAACATGTGGGAGGCTGAGGCAGAGAATGTCTGGTTCTAGGCTGGCCTGGGCTATAGTGAGAAAGCCCATCTCAAACACAATAAAAAAGGCTCACAGTGGTGCACGCCTTTGATCCCAGCACTGGGGGGCAAAGGTAAATGGATCTCTGTGAGTTCAAGGACAGCCTGGTCTATAGAGCGAGTCCAGGACAGGCAGGGTTGTTATTCAATTTATAATTGAATAAACTGAGCTGTAAAACTTTGCATATGTAAGTACTATTACAGTCTTTAAATGGCATTTATCTTTAACTTGGCCACAACTCACTGCACCTAGCAGAAGTATCTTTTTTTCTGGACAGTTAAAAGTCTGACTGGATTAGGAATCCCTCGTTACATCCAATTCTCTTCTAGTTCTTGTCTTATAACTGGCTGGCTTGTGAATTTCTCCTAAATCCGCAAGTGCTGGCCATAAGTGCAAAACTTCCAGTATCTGTTGGGTCTTATTAGCAGATGCTGCTTTATTAAAAGAAAACGGCAGTATAACTGTCATAATTATGGAAGGCACTGCTTCTGATAATTATCTTCTATAAAAAAACACTATTTATATTGAACTCTGTCATCTGTCACTGATAAATAAACTATAAATATCTCAGAGCCAAAAGGATAGAAAGCTTCCCCCAAAGACTAACAAACACTTTGGCCACAATTTGGCAGTATGTTCTTTATAAAGTTTGACAAACTGAGTCTAAAACTTGTTCTTTTTCAGAAAATGTCGGAAGAAAAACAAAACAAAGAACTAAACACTCCTGGGCAGATGCCAGGAGAGAAAATGTGAAGTCTTTGGCTTCGGGTTTCCTCATCACAGATAACGCAAGGTTAACCAGTAAGGCCTATTCCTGCAATCAGCTCATCAGCAGAAGGACCTATGTCAACCCCCTGGCAGACACACCCCATTTCTTCTGAAAGTAACTGTCTAGTTTAGAAAATGGAGACCAGATAGTCCTTAAGGGCACACAGCTCTTCTGGAGAATCCCATTGAGGATCAGAGAAGGTGGGAGCTCACATCCAGCTACCCCATTGACCCTCAGCATCCCTCTGCCTCCCACCTCAAAAGATACTAGCTGATGCCCTCAGGACTAGAACAGTGTTCTTACAATTGGTTCCGACATTTTCATGACCATAATGCAAAGAGGAAGAAGTTATTACAAACGACTCAAAATCCTAAAGATAATCTGAGATGCTATCATAACATGGAAAGTGGTATCCACTGGAACTTGAAGTGTAGGTCCAACCCTGCACTAAAATTATATAGAGAGAAACCCTGTCTCAAAAAAACCCAAACAAAAAAGAGCCCAGCATCATGGTCCAGGATGCCATACCAGCACTCAGGATCTGGAGTTAAAAGGATGCTTAGCCGGGCGGTGGCTGCGCACGCCTTTAATCCCAGCACTCGGGAGGCAGAGGCAGGCGGATCTCTCTGAGTTTGAGGCCAGCCTGGGCTACAGAGTGAGCTCCAGGAAAGGCGCAAAGCTACACAGAGAAACCCTGTCTCGAAAAACAAAACTAAACAAAAGGATGCCGGGGGCACATGTTAAGTCCAAGGCCTGGGCCACATAAAACCCTATCACCAAAATGAACGAAAAAAACAAACAAACCAAACCAAACCAAAAACACAGAGAGGGAGAGGGAGGGGAAGGGGGCAGTGGTCCCACATAACCAACAAGGCTACTTTAAAAAATATTTATAATTTTATATGCATGAGTGTTTTGTCGGCATGTATGTGCACCACATGCATGCCTGGTGCCCCTGGATTACAGACAGCTGTGAGCTGCCATGTGGGTCCTCTGGAAGGGCAGGCAGTGCTCTTAATTACTGAGGGTCTCTCCAGCAGTGGCTCCACCTCCTCCAGGCGCCCAGCTGCCCACTTAGCTACTACCAACCCTGTCAGGAAACAGCGGGCTGAGGAGGTTTGTGTTTTATAGTCAGTCTGCCCTTCACATCCCAGGACTCAACCAAGCCAAGGTACTGCCACAGGGGTTCTAAGTCACCTAGGGGTGATGGACAGGCGTGCACAAGGTGTGGGCTTATGTAAGCACTGACTCAAATTCTAGAAGGGTCTGGATGGTCCCGGAACCCACCCACCCCAAAAGTGAGTCTGCACGTCTACACCCAGAGACAAATGTGACCACAATAGGTGTCCAGGAGCCTGGCTGTCAAGACTTTGCTCAGGACTAGAGTGGGAGAGGTCAGCTGGGGGCCAGCACCTGCCTCAGCCCTGGAGACTGGGTCAGGTGACACCATTGGTAAGGAACCCTAGTAGCTCCCCTGTATGCCAAGTCAGGGAGGGAAGTGGAAGGTGGGGACACCTTTTCAGAACGACAGGCACAGCGGTGACGGGGTTCCTCTTGAGGCTCTCAATGACCTCGGGGGCCTTGTCACCATAGATGCGGTGGATGGCACGGCGCTGGATCACCTCCGATGTGCCACCCAGGCAGTCATCCAGGCGGAGCTTCTCCTGGTCCTCAGGTGCCATCCTTGACAACTTCTTCTGCACACTCTCCAGCACTCGGATGGTGGCTAGGTTGGTCTCCAGGACAACATCTAACTGCAGAGAGGGGCAGGCATGGTCAGCACTGGGGGCCTCGAGGAGGTGTGTGAAGGTGGTCAGGAGTTGTAGATGGAGCCAGTAAGGGTGGGTACCTCCCACAGCACACTTCTGTGGGAGGGTGGAGTTCAACAGTACAGGAGTGGCACATACCACCTACCCTGTGACATCATTTGTACTTCTGATTCTGTGCCAGTGAGTGTAGTACCCCTGGAGGCCAGAGGTGGTGTTGGACTCCTTGGAGCTGGCATAACAGGAGGCTGTAAGCTGCCCAAAGTGGGTCTCAGAACCTGAACCACAGTCTCTGAAAGAGTAGTCAGCACTCTTACTGCTGAGTCCTCTTCCCAGGATCCTGTTTACTTTTCCATCTTTTTGAGACAGGGCTTGCCTTTGTCTCCCATGTGCCGGGATCAAGGGCATGTGCCACCACACAAAGTGACAAAGCAGTAGAGGGTGGGACAGAGGAGTTCACGGGGTGAGGGAAGGGGCAGGCTGAGTGTGGCTACTATGTAGTGATATATTGTGTTCCTCAATGAACAAGCAGGGCACAAAAGAAAGGACTGCCGAACATTGCCAAGACAAGGTAGGACAGCCCTTCAGAAAATCCTGCTTCACAAATGAGTGTCAGATATGCTAGGCCTGCAGATCAAAGAGGGATGCCTCAGTGTTGCAGAGGAACCCTGGGTGACTGTCCAGGCAGCTAGCTGTTTCTGTCATTCCTCACAGTTTTTGGAAGTCGCTTGTTTGCACTTCCTGTTTACTTAGGTAATGTTATTTCCTGCTCAGGTCTCTGATGCAGGTGAAGATTAGACAGTTATATTTTTCCTTGTAAACAAATTCAGAGGAGAAACTTACTACAGAGGTATAAAGTGTATAATTTTGAAAGGTATAAAAAGATAGTTTTTGGTTGGTAATACAAGTTAGGATAGAAAATGAATTAAGTACATCATTTTGGACTCACCAAAATAGGATTAAAAATGGAGTATTTTCTCTGAATCTGTCAAATGTTAATGGACTGGACATTGTTAATGTAATTCTTGACTATATATTATATATACTTACTGTTTTTCTTATATTAGTTATAACCTTTTATTATTTTAGACAAAAAGGGAGGGGGGGAGTGGTGATATATTGTGTACCCTAATAAACTTGCCTAAGGATCAGAGGCAGACCCAGCCACTAGATTAGACATAGAGGTCAGGCAGTGGTGGCACACAACCTTAATCCTATCACTTGAGATCTCATGCCTTTGCTTGGGAAGCACACACGCCTTTAATCCCAGGAAGTAACATGAGAGGGCAGAGAAAGGTACATAAGGCCTGAGGAAACAGGAACTCGCTCTCTTTAGGCTGAGGATTTCGTAGAGGATCAACTAGTGGCTGGCTGCTCTGTTTCTCTGACCTTTCACCCTGATATAAGGCTCCAAGGGTTTTTTTTATTAAAAGACCATTTAAGATTCAAACAACATGGCTATTGATTATTAGAAGAGTGAAGACATCAGGGGGCCTGTGGGGCTCAAGGCCCTGACTCCCAGTGACAGAATCACGCAGTACACATACACACACTTGCCACTGCAGTCTGATTATCTGTCCCTCCCAAATTCACATGAAGTTTAGAGGTTGGTATAGCAGTATTAACATGACCCCAGTACATGGGAGGCAGAAGGAAACCATGTGTTCCAAGAGAACCTTGTCTCAAACAGAATACAGGACTTTAAAGAGGTGCTTCAGGCACAGGCTGTCCTCATGAGTGGGCGGCACTGCCCAGGAAGGGGGATATCAGCCACAGTGGGCCTCCTGTGTCCCTCCGACTGTGGGATACCCAAGGCAGGCTTCCTCAGGCATGGCCCTTCATATCCTACTTCCCAGCAGCTGCCCTGTTCATAGGAATCTCGTCATAGCGTAAGATGGAAACGCACGCACGCACACGCACACGCACACGAGCCTAGGGTGAGGAGTATGCCCCGTCATCCTAGCACTTGGAAGGCTGAGACGGGAGGTTCACAAGTAGTACACCAGCCTACACTACAAAGAGAGACGGTTTCAAAAAGAAAACCAAGGGCTGGAGAGCTGGCTCAGTGGCTAAGAGCAGTGGCTGCTCTTCCAGAGGACTGGGGTTCAGTTCCCAGCACCCACATGGAGGCTTACAACTGTCCTTAACTCCAGTTCCAGGGGGTCCAATGCCCTCTTCTGGCCTCTGTAGGCACCACACACACGATGCACAGACCTACATGCAGGCAAGCACTGACACACATAAAATAACAGTAAGTAAATCTTAAAAAGAAAGAAAAGCCAATTAAAGAAGACATGTGGACTTTGGGATAAAGAGTGGTTATTTGCCTGTCCCCAGGAGGGTCGTGGAGTCTGAGAGCTCAATCACAGCATCAATAAAAATAAAGCTAACTTAGTTTTAAGCTAACTAACCTATTGTCTTTAGTTGATTGATTGATTGATATTTTATATGTGAGTGCTCTGCATGTATCCCTGCCCAGCAGAAGAGGGCATTAGATACTATTATAGAGGCTGTGAGCCACCATGTGGCTGCAGGGAATTGAACGTAGGACCTCTGGAGGAGCAGCCAGTGCTCTTAACTGCTGAGCCGTCTCTCCAGCCGCACACTGTCTTTAGTTGATAGAACGGTGATGTGCTGGGAGCTCAGGAGCTGGCAGGGGCGAAGGACTGCAGGACTGAGCTACACTAGGAAGGCACTGGGCTGGGTGGCCAGAGGACAGGCAGGCAGAGGTGCAGGTGGGTTAGACTTGCAGCCTCACCTACCTCAAACCTCTCGTCCTCACAGCGATGCAGCTGCTCCTCATATGGCGTCTTCTTGGAGCTGACAAAGGTAGAGTCTTCCGACCAGGACGGGAAGGACACCCATGTGTCATTCAGGACCTGGACCAGAGGAAAGGAGTGTCACTAAGCATGCTGGTACAGATGACGTGAGCAGTTACTTCTCACCACTTAGTAGTGAAATAACTCTCCAGCTGCTCCTAAGTGGTGCTGAACACACAGCGGTGTCTCAGGACCCAACACCTATCCATGATGGGCCTGAGCCCCAAGATTTTAATCTTTGTGGTCTGGGTCCTCTGTCTTGAATACCCAACTTGGCCTTTGTCTCAAGAAAGTAGCCAAAGGGCATGGCTGTGTGCTAAATGACAAGCAGTGGACCAGATTTGCTTTGCAATACTTAGTAGATCCTCAGGCTATAAATTGTCTAAACTTCAGTGGGACTCCACAAACCTGACAAGGTGTTCACAGGTCACACTGATCACACACAATGTCCTGGCTAGTTTTATGTCAACTTGACATAAGCTTGATTCATTAGGGAAGAGGGGACTTCAATTAAGAAAATGACTTCCCAGACTGGCCTGTGGGCAGTGCCACCCAAGCAGGTGGCCCTGACTGTGTAAGAAAGCAGGTTGAGCAAGCCATGAGGAACAAGCCCATACGCAGCACTCCTCCATCCACGGCCTCTGCTTCAGTCCCTCCAGGCTTTTGCCCTGACTTCCTTGGGTGACGGACTATGAAATAAACCCCTTCCTCCCAAGTCATTTTGGGCCTGGGATTTCATCACAGCAACAGAAACCCTAAGACACTTGGGGACAGGGCAGAACTCGGGCTGTGATAAAGTTGACCAAGTCCCCACACTTGTGGGAACTCTTAGCATGGCCATCCAACAGGGCATGAAACTGAGCTGGGCTCTGGTGACACCAGAGATGTCTTCAGGCAGTCGGAACCCTGGCCCATGGCTGTCTGCTGTGGAGGGCTGACCTGCGACCCCAGGGCACTACCTCCTTGCAGATGGCGGTCCTTCCGCTGCACTTGGGCTGCTGGTAGGTCTTGGGAAGTGCCCTGTAGCTGGATCCAATTCGTTTACAGGACGCATAGTCAATTTCTCTGCTTATGCCATCTCCAGACCGGTCACTCATGGGTGGTGCAAAGGATAGCTCCTTCACTCCCAAGAAGGACTTGAACTGTGCAAAGAGTTCTGGGAATTTTCTTCAAAGACAGACAGAAACTGTAAGTGGGTACTGGGCCTCTTGGAAATAATCTAGAGTTGTGAAAATGGCCTTGTGCGTGTAGAACTTCAAAGATGATCTGAATCAGAATTCAATGTTAGGGAAGGGAAGAGGGTCCTCCCCACCCATCATCAACCACATCCTCTCTTACAAAGCACACTGGGAATAGCCGCTGTGGCCCACTGTCTGTCCTCTAACTTAAAACACAAGGAGAGGGAGCTGGAGAGACGGCTCAGCAGTTAAAAGCACTGACCGCTCTTCCAGAGGATCCAGGCTCAATTCCCAGCTCCCACATGGTGGCTCCCAACTGTCTGTAACTATTTCCAGGGGGTCTGACACCTTTACACAAACATGCACACAGGCAAAACACCAACGTACATGAAACAAAAATTAATTAATTAAAAAAGAAACAAAGCGGGGTGTAGTGACATGTCTGTAATCCCAGCACTCGGGAGGCAGAGGCAGGAGGATCTCAGTAAGTGTTAGGCCAGCCTGGGCTACATGGTGAGTTCCAGCACAGCCAGAGCCATGAAAGAGACCCTGTCTCAAAGAAAAACAAAAAACCCAACCAACCAAACAAACCAGAAAAACCAGAAGGAAGAAACAAACACTCAAGGGTCCCAAGAGCCCTGTGACCAGCCAGTCAGCTGCAGAGGTCACAGCCAACTGTGCCCAAGCTACAGTCCGGAATGGACAGACTAGAAATGAACTCACTTAGGCTATTCACACAGACAGATGTCAGCCTTGCCCCCCAGCCCTGACATGGGTCCTCTGGCCGCTGGCTGTGCCCAGGCCTGGGAGGACACTCCTGCCCATGCGCTCCCTCTCAAGCTGGCAGGGCCAGTAACGGCCCTTGCTCCAGGCCAGGTACTGCAGCCAATCAGCCCATGAACTCCTTCTAAATAAAGCTTTATTGGCACGGAGTTCTGCCCACTTACTCACTGCCTTCTGTCCATGGCCGATCTACAGGGCAGAACAGAGAGCAGCTGTGTCCCCTGTGGATGTCTTCCTGGGTGAAGACTCTCTCCCTCATGAGGGACCCCCTCCCCAAAAGGAACCCTCGGATTCACACTCGGAAGTCAGGACAGAAATGGAATACATGTTAAATGGGACAATTTTACAGCAACTGACATCCAGTGCTACCTATATTTCTGTTAATTTTTTAATGTAATACTAAATACAATTCAATTTGTATTCCGTGTATTTATTTTACTGTTGCAGGGAGGGCACATGTGATGTGGGGGTCAGCAGACTCACCACTACTTGGGGAATATGTGTAACACAATATACATACATGTGAAAACTTGGAAAATACAAAAAAAGAGAAAATATCATTAACTATGAACTCACAGCTCAACACACTACAGATTCAGATTGTACCAGGATGGCACACCTGAGAAGGGCCACCAAGAAGCTGCCTTTGACGCCACTGCCCAGAATCCTGCAAGAGGGACTGTCACCAGTCCCTAAACATAGACATCTGCAACTTGCAAATCGCAGGAAAAATGTTTACCCAATGGCAAGAGCTCTCCTATCGTCATAAAGTCAAGAGTCATAACCTGAGACAAAGACACTGTCCACCCACACAGTGTACAAGGTCACCAGGACCTGCTTTCTCCAAGTCACTTTTTTACAGATCTGAGCCTGTCAACAATGGCTGGGGAACTGCTTTAACCAATGAAGAAAACCACAAAGGTGGGCGAGATGGCTCAGTGGGCCAAGGTGCTTGCTGCCAAGGCTGACCGCCTGAGTTTACTTCCTGAGACCCCATGGTGGGAGAGAACCCACCCAAGAACTTGCCTCTACCCTCCACCTGTGCACACACAGGAAATAAGCCAACACACAAAAGAAAGGCAATGCACAAACACACTTCCGGGCTCACTTCCCTGGGCCTGTGTGTAGGATAGGAGGGAGCCGGAGCCACTCACCCCAGGAATGGGCTGACAAGCTGCAGCAGCTCTGAGCCGGAAACCAGCTCCTGATTGAAGAGCGCAATGCAGCGTAGGAAGTTCTCGTACACCTCCTGGCTCTTCAGCACCCTGCGCACCTGTGGGAATACGGAGACTACCGCAAAAACGGTACGCCTTGGGCACGCAAAAGCCACTTCTGCGTGCGCGTGTGGGGCCGGCCCTGAACCACGGGGTGGGCCGGCGCTCTGCAGCCTATGCTTTCCTCTCCCACGCACCCCAGTGGCCCTGCTTCCAGATCCGTCATCAGGAAGCAGCTGTGCCTGGAGGGACCAGACCTGGCTCACCTTGTCAAAAAAGGAGAACTCCTGCAGCGTGCCGTACTTCCCCACGGCAGCAATGGACAGGTCTTTGGTGCCTCGGAGCTTCATCTTCTTCTGCAGAGAGAAACCCTCGGCTTAATAGTGTGTCCCCACCACAGGTACTGTGGAGTACACGGAACCCGGGAAGCTCCAAATGCAGTTGGCGGGCCGTCCCCAGAACCCTGGGTGAGGTCTGGCCGCCTAGCATCGGAGTGCTGTTCCCTCCTTGGCTCTGTGACGGACGGGGGTGAAGGGTGGGGGCGCAGGCACGGGCGACTCGGGACCAAGGAAAAGCAAGCCCACAACAGCACCCTGCCAGGTCTGGGTCTCAATCCCTGCTATGGCTTATCCTCTGCCATCCTGGGGATCAAACCTGGCAGCCAGCACACTTGCAAGGCTGTGGAAAACAAGATCTGGGCCACGGACATGTGCAGTAATGGTCCAAGCCCCACAAGACAGGGAAGGCACCGGGCCTGCACGTGATTGGCCGAACCTAGGGTCTCGCGCATGTGCCTTAAGTGCTAGGAAACTGGAACTCAAGGCCTCACGTGGTAGGCAGGTGCTTACAGGGTACATGGAACCATGGCGTGGCGTACGCTCTGCAGAAACTGGGAAATGGAACCTAAAGCCCTCGTACAAGCTTGGACGACACTGACTGGGAAAAATGGCTTCGCGCATGCTCAAAAGACACGGGAGTGCTCATAACTTAACGCATTCCAAGACGACGCTGGGAAACAGAACCTTCAGCCTCGAGCACATTTGTAGATCTGGACTGGGGAAATGTGAGCCAGGTCCTCACGCATGCTTAGTAGACACGGACTGGGAAAATGGAAGCCAGAGACTCACGCATGCTCAGAAGACACTAACTGGGACAATGGAAGCCAAGCCGCAGGGCCAACCGATAGACTGAGGAGAGGGCGGGCAAACACGGAGGAAGCGGATCCATCCTGTGATCCATGTGAAGGGGGAAACTCGGGCCAGTGGCCTGCTCAGAAAATGTTTGTGCTGTATCCTGGCGCTTCGGCTCAACGACCGGAGAGCACCGTGCCGGCTAGCTGACCCCAGCTGCACGTAACAGGACTCGGGTGCTGTGGGCCAGAGGGTGACTAGACGGCGGGGAGGGGACCCCAGGGGGCATCCTGAGGAAGCCAGGTCTAAGGCTGTGTGCAGATACTTATCTCTAAACTGGACTTCGGGGCAAGGGTTATAATTTTTCAAGTAAAGAAATCCGCCTGTCACACACTTGATAACCTGAGGATCCCAAATGAGCCCTAAAGTTGTCTTCTGATCGGAGACATCCCACAGTCTTCTCTCCCCCCTGCCCCCACCACGCACACCCACAGATGGATGAACCAGACTCGGACTGCATTTGACCCAGACCCTCGGTATGGAGCGCCCTGCTGTATAGCCATTCCCCAGAGTAGGGTAACGACGGCAAAGAGGGACATGGTGAGAGACCCAAGGGCAGCCTGGAGGAGCCTCCCACTGGCCGGGCCAGAAGAGTTTGGGTGTCAAGATACCAGGAAAAGCGATGAACTGTGACTTGGGGTTGACACCGCTGCACATAACTAAATAAACAGAAATGCCAAAAAACTTTATTACTATAGAAGTCAGCTAGTAAACAGTGATAGAACTAGAGATCCACCATCACGGGGTGATGAGCGGGCCAGGAACTGCTGTCAGCCACCTTCACTCCTCAGTTGTGCAGTAAGCAAACCACACAACTGCACATTTCAATTGCAGCCCCACCTACGGAAGAGTCACCACAGTGAAAAGGAGAATCAAAAGCGCACCACACCTTCCTTCCAACCCTCCTCACAACCACCTCAGGTCAGGAGCAGTGCATGGGCGCCAGGCCAGCAGATGGCCTTTCTAGAAGACTACCGTCTCTGGCCTCCGGATCCCCCGCCGCTTTGAGTGTCCACACCACTCCCGTCATGTGCAGCAAGAAGCCACACATGGACAGTTACCTTGGCTGGAGCAGACACAGGGCGCAGGAGTGAGGGTCGAGCACGCTTCTTACTGTGTTCCAGACTCTTCTCCTCGTTCTTCTGGACGTTGTTCATCTCGCATGGCCCATTGCCTGTGAACTAAGGACGCAAACATGGGAGGTGGTCAGACTGGAGAAAGGCAGGTAGCCCATCTATGTATCTGTGCACATGCAGTCAATTCTGGTTTGACCTGTAGCCCTGGTAGGCATTGTCTGCCACAGGCCAGAGCCTCTGCAGTGTTCCTGTTTTCTGGGGCAGGCAGAGACCAAATACACAGATGACTGGGTGAATGTTGGTACACAGCTGTAAGAAGGCTCCCTGTGGCCTCTCGAGCAAGGAGTCAGAGATCCAGGAGCAAGACAACTGAGTATGTCCAGGCAGAGGAGGGCCCTATTGCACCCTGACCACGGTGTCTACAGAAAACACAAAGCATTCTAGGTAGGAGGTAGGTAGCAGCACACAGCCCCACCAGCAAGAGGAAGTAGCTGATGTCATCCAGGTCACTAGTGGGGGCTTAGAGGCAGGTTTTGAATTATTTGTCATGAATGACAGAACATGTCCAGGGAGTGCCCCTTACTCTGTGGCGTACTGCAGGGAAGGACAGTTGGAGCAAGTTTCCACCAACAGACAAGACCGGGATGCTGCTACTCCTGGAAGCTAGGAGAGGCCGACGCTCTGACACCCTGGATCATTGTCAGCACCGCTACTCCCCATTCCACACCACCGTGGGGCCTACACAGACACCCAGACTGCGCCAAGCGAAGCCGTGGCGTACCCATACAGAACCAGCTTTGCTCTGTGCTGCTGCTGGGACAGGATGCACAACACGCAGAGCAAAGAGAAGAACGAAGGCAAAACCAGACACTCAAACACACACGAAGGGGAGGACCAGAGGGGCCACGTGTTACTGTTTCATTCGGGAAAAGCGCTGGACTGCACGCACAGCAAAGCTCTGAAGAGAGGGGTCGTCTCTGGGAGAAAGATTCCTATTTGAAGCGAGAAAAATTTTACAATAAAGGACTACCCTTCAGCCACAGGGAAGATGCACCCCTAAATCTAACCATCAGGCAGAGTGGCACATGGCTTTTATCTTAGCACCAGTTAGAACTGGCGTGAGCTACATAGCCAGACCCGTCTCAAAATAAATAGCTCAGCAAGTCAAAGACTGAAGACTGCCCCAGGACCCCCAAATGAGGTGGTTTTCCCAGGGAGTTCTTCACTGGAGTCCTTACAAACCCTAACTCCCAATTCTCAAGAGGCAGGTGGGGGCAAAATGTGCAGAGTGGCATGGGCCCTGAAGGGGTGACCTGATGCTCGCCAGCCTGGCTTCAGGGCACTCAGCACTGCTGGTCCTACCACAGCCCACACACTCCTCACTCTAGCTGTTAATGTTCTTCGCCTAGACAGACACCAAATCGGGACTGCTGGCCTACTAAGCACATAGGGCTTATGGCCAACAGCCACAGACATTCATTCTGTAAATGAGGCTATACTGATCTGCAGCCAGCCCATTCATTCTGTGAAGTTTTTAATGGCAGCCAGACTCTGTAAAGAGCCCACTCTGTAAATAAAGTTTTATTGACACACAGCACACCCGCTCACTCTGCTGTGGTCAGATGAGGCCGCCTACTTCAAGCTACTAGAGCAGGGCGGGTTCTCCACACTGAAGCCAAGTGGCCAGTGTCAGGGACTGGACCCAGCTGGTGCTCAGCAGTCAGATTTAGTAAGAATGACACCACAGGCTGGGGACTTAGCTCAGTGGTGGAGCGCTTGCCTAGCAAACGCAAGGCCCTGGGTTCAGTCCTCAGCTCAAAAAAACAAAGGAGTGACACCACAGTTTACCCTTGGTTGAAAATGACGACCGTGAGGTCTGGAGCCTCAGAGTGCAAACCAACCGCTATGGGATGGACAGAGTCCTCTGGAGCCTCACAGTGCAAACCAACCGCTATGGGATGGACAGAGTCCTCTGGAGCCTCACAGTGCACCAACCGTTATGGGATGGACAGAGCCCTCTGGAGCCTCACAGTGCACCAACCGCTATGGGATGGACAGAGTCCTCTGGAGCCTCACAGTGCACCAACCGTTATGGGATGGACAGAGCCCTCTGGAGCCTCACAGTGCACCAACCGTTATGGGATGGACAGAGTCCTCTGGAGCCTCACAGTGCACCAACCGCTATGGGATGGACAGAGCCCCTCTGCCTCAATTCACAGCACAGCTCTCCTCACACTGAGATGTTGGAGGCAGGGTCCCTGTGGCCCCTCAGTTCCGGCAGTGACTGGGGAGGAAGCGCGGAGAACAGGGTTGGCCTCTCCTTGTTGTGACTGCTGGTTCCGGAGCGGTTTCTCTGTGTAGCCCTGGCTGTCCTGGAACTCAGATCCACCTACCTCTGCCTCCCAAGCAGGAACTGTTTCTTTATTATATAATTGTTATTCTTGTTAAGTCTCAAAGAAATTCTGGATAAATGCTGAGGTGCCTGTTTAACACCTAAGAGCAGATGCTGGCCATCAGTCTCTCAACATGGCCAATGGCTGCTAGAGTCCTGGTCCCTCTCAGCACTGTTCACCCCAAGTGCCCTCTTGGCCTCTGGGTTTCCAGGTCCTCTCCCTCTTTCTCCACCCTCCACAGCCATGTTCAGTCTGGACCGTTCCAGATGCCTCTGACTATGCTCTCCCTCGTGTCTACAATAAATCTTCTGCTCCACCATACCTGCAAGAGGTCATGTCCTCATTTTTCCCCCCATTTCATCTGGTGAGACATACATGCATGCATATGTGCAGCACAGACCAAGAAAGGACCAGGAGTGGAGACAGCCAGGAGCCAAGAGACTGCATGTCCAAAATGTCTTGAGTTTTAAAGTGATCAGAGCCCCTAGGAGGGAGAGGTTTAGGGTAGAGGGTGGGGTGAGAAAGTGCAGAGGGGAGCCAGGACTCTGTAACTGGTAGTATTGGCCATGCTTAGAGAGACTGGTGGCCAGTGTATGCTTTGATATGTTAAATAGGTACCTCAGTTAGCCATTTGTCCTGGGTTTGAGACCTAACAATTATCATTTTGTGTCTTACTATGTAAGCCCTTGGTGGCCTAGAACTCACCTACCTGTGCCTTCAGAGTACAGGGATTAAGTAAACCATCAACCTGGCCCAACAGACATGTTTGGTGTTTCTGGCTTTCCTCTTGGTTAGGATGGAACCAGGGCCTCAAGCTAGCAGCTGGTTAAACTGGCTACTAAGCCCCTGTCTCACCACCAGCCCATGGGGTCAGAGCTACAGACAGCCTACAAGACCTCAGGGCACCAGGCCCACCACTGCAGAAAGCAAGGGAGCTAGGAAGTAAGACTTATAGGGGCTATGAGACCCTCAACTCAGAACTCCCCTGGGCTTCAACTGACACCATCAATTCCATGCCATCAGGGGTAGCTCAGAGAAGGGCAGTGGAGGATGACGTAGGCTCCAAGGGGTGTTGAGCCACAGCCACTCTGTTCAAATGTAGCACCCAGATCTAAGGACAAGACCCAAATACCAGTCCCAACTTGAGTAGCAGCTGGCAGGAAATTCATCTTAATGTATAATCCGTGGCCATGCCATCAGGACCCTGGAGATAATACCCCTCTCCTACATACTATTATGGCCCCCAGAGGCAGTCAGGATTCTCCTGATAGGAATGGGGTACCATGGTATCCAGATGAAGTGTTCCCCCAAAGGCTCATGTACTGATGGCTTTGAGTGCTATTCTGGGAGGTCCTAGAAGCTAGGAGGTGGGACCTGGCTAGAGGGAGGGTGAGGGGCCATCAGGCCCACTGTCTACTGTGTCTGTGGAGCAGCACCAGTCCCCACCAGTCCCTCCGCCCCAAGCTCTCCCCTCACAGCAGGCTCAGCACCCGGGGAGGGAGGACAGCAGCAGAGACCTAGGGAACCATGAGCCAAGACGACGCCTTCTTCCCTTAGGTTCTGCCCAGTGCCTGTCACAGTGACATTAGAACAACCAAAGTCATGACTTCAAAGGGGGACCCACTCAAGAACTTCTAAACTTCAGAGAAACAGGCAAATTAGGACTCAAGACAGCAGAGGTGAGCAAGGGCCCAGTCTCCCTCCAGGCACAGTTCAGGAGCCTCTGTAGATCCGTGTGGCTCTGGGGACATGGAGTAGGATAGTGCTGCTCACCCCATGTGGACATTCAGTGAGGCGATGACCGGGACATGCCTCCAGTTTTTCCAGAAGCTGGCAATGCACTTTTGTCCTGAAATGAGCCAGCAGCTCATGGTCTCACCTGAGTGAACAGATGTCACAGCTCTGAGGAGGAAGCAAGGCCCGAGGGCAATGTACAACATGGCTCTACCTGAGGCTGGAAGGCACAGCGGCTCCCACGGCTCTGCCATCATCTAGGCCCTGGAGGGCAACCAGATACCAGGGGGCAGTGATCTATCATCAAGACACAGCCCTAGGCTGATACTCTGTGTCCAAGACATGGTGACAAACCTGGTGGCCACTGGCCACAGGCCTGGGTAAGGGAAGCCCAAGAAAACCATGGCAACACCAGGCTGCAAATACCTGACTAGACCAAAACCAGGCCAACGTCAACATGGCTCGGTGGGTAACTGCTTGGACCCGAGTGTGATCCAAAGACACATAGGATGAAAGGGGAAAACTTACTCCTCCAAGTTGTCCTCTGACTTGCACACCAGCTGTGGCATGCACACACACAAATATGTAATGGTTAAAAAAAAAAAAAAAAAAAAAAAAAAAAAGACCCAGGCGTAGTGAGTGGCCCATGACAGTGATTGCAGAACTCAGGGAGCCTAGGCAGGAGGGTCACATGATGAAGACAAGTCTGCACCACACTAAGACCCAGTCTCAAAGAGAAAACAAACAAACCATACTCAACAATCAGAGGTCTCAAAAGCTGGAGCAGTTCTGACAAAGAAGGAGGAGGTGGATGTGAGGGCACGGGGCTTCCTGCTCTTGAACCCCCTTTAAAGGCTGGAGTGCCAATGCCAAGCTAGCTTGAGAACACACTGACCAGCAGATGGCAACCCAGCTGTCACAAGCACCCACGTGTACAGGAACATTGTCTTCATGGCAGCCCTTCTACAGCTGTGCTGGACAAGCAGATCTGAGACTGGACCCACCTCACGCCCACATACAAAATGCACCTCAAGTTTAAAACTGTAAGAAAATAGGGAGAATCTCATGACCTCAACTGTGCAACAGCTTCTAAAGCTTAATACTAAGAATGATGTGGAAAAAAATTAATCAAAAGACTGTGCGTCAAAAATATGACCAAGCAGAGAACAGATGACAGGAGACAGAGGTGAGAGTCTGCAGATCAAACATCTAGGAAGCTCATGGTGCACAAGGAAGGACTCACTCAGCTGCGGCTGCAGACAGATGGCTCAGCGGTTACAGCACCAAGCACTGGCTGCTCTTACAGAGGACCTGGGTTCAGGTCCCACCACCCCACGTGGCAGCTCACAACCACCTGTTACTCCAGTTTCAGGGGATCTGATGCCCTCTTCTGGCCTCAATGGGTACCTGCATCTGTGTGATTCACATAAACTCACACAGACAAAACACGCACATACATAAAGAGCAATGAATTAACACAGCCAGTATACAGACATGATACAATGGGGGATGCAGTCACAGCCAAGACACATCCCACCCGACAGTTGTCCAACAGTTAACAAACAAAATGGGCATGGGGAAACAAAGCCACTGATGCGGAAAACACTTTCTAAGTTCTTCAGAACGTTCAATGAAACTGCCATGTGATCTGGGAAGCCCGTGGAGACGCAGGGCCAGAGCTGCCATCCGGCATCCAAACAATTACTTGCCCAAGTCGGTTCATGGGGCATTACTCCCAACAGCTTCAAGGCAAACCACCGCGTGTCCCACAACATGAGAGGATGAAATGGATAAGCCCACCCTCAGGAGCATTGTTACTCAGCCATCAACAACAGGAGGGAACACTACCAAAGGCTGAATGCAGACCAATCTCAAGACATGACACTGTCACAAGGCCACAGACCAGTGACAAATATCCACAGCAGGCAAATCCAGATAGGAAGCAGACTGGAGGCTGGAGGAATCGATGGGGTGACCTCAAATTCAGAGACTGCCTGCCTTTGCCTCTGAGTGCTGGGATTAAAGGTGTATGCCGCCACACCAAACCCAGGATTATATACTTTAAAGAGAATTTTATGGTTCATGAATTTCTTTTCTTTTTCTTTTCTTTTTTTTTTTTTTGAGGATCGAACCCACAAGTGCTCTACCACTGAGCTAAATCCCCAACCCTGGTTCATGAATTTCATCTCTACTTTTCAAAATGACTAGCATGCATAAGAAAAAGAGGAGGTGGTGGCAGCGGAGGCACCTCTGGCAGGCTTCAGGCATACCTGCGGAAGAAAACCAAGTGTGTCTGGTCCTGGATAAAGCCCTCCTCACCTACTTCTGCAAGTCTGGGACCACAGCCCTCACTGGCTCCATCTCCACGTGAAGGAATGTTCCTCCTCCCCCACAGTACTGCAGTCACAGTGTCTAAGACACCATGTCAGACTCTAAGCTCCCCATGCATCTTGTGGGCAGGATCCTGGGCACTTGGCACTCACCAGGGACCGCTTTGCCTCAGGCAGGAACTGTCCGAACTCTGACAGCAGGTCCTCCTGACCACGGAAGAGATTGGCCACCTCTGTGAAGACCTCTTCCTCAGACATGCCACGGAATGGACGACCCTTAGTGTGCAGCTGTTCCTTCTGCAAGCGGTTAGAACAAAGGAGGCTGAGGCAGGGCACCAGTGTAGTGTGGGCAGCTGTGTAGACATCAGCTCTGGGGAGGTTATGAGGGCTGCAGGGCAAAGGAAGAGTAGGCACCAAATGAGAGGGAAATTTAGTGCCCTTCAAAAGAGGGAGTCAGGCCTGCTGGATCAGGGGACGTGTGAGTAGCAAAGAGGAGCTCCTAGTGGTCACTGAACTGAGGGAGCTGAGGGAGGCAGGAAGGCAGGCAGGCCTGGAGCTGAAGGGAAAAGCACTGGCCGGGAATGGCGGTGGAGATGTAGAATCCAGGTGACCTTTCACTACAGAAAACTGAGGCAGGTGGTTTGCCAGTCTCAGGCCAAGTTGAGACACTGTTTTGTTTTTGTTTGTTTGGAATTTTGAGACAGGGTTTCTTTGTATAGCTCTAGCTACTCTGGAACTCTCTTTGTAGACCAGGCTGGCCTGCCTCTGCCTCCCAAGTGCCAGGACTAAAGGTGTGCACCACCACCTCCTGGCTGAGATACTGTTCTTAAAAGAAAAAAGAAAGAAAAAAGAAAAAGAACTTTAGCTAGAAATATGCCACCTTATACTCAATTGTCATGGTTCATAACACAGTGCTGGGCCCACAACATGACAGCAGACACTGGCTCACTGCCCACTTCAGGAAGGGAAGTTGTTTTGTTTGGGTTTCTGGTTTTCTGCACAGTGCTAGGAATAAACTCAAGAGGTCCTGTGAGTGGCACCCTCAGACTCCAAGCAAAGTGGTTATGTCTTGGCAATTATAGGTCCTAGGAGGAGAGACCCCCCGGGCCCCTGATGTTCTGGACTCAGCTCAGACCCCCACCAGTAGGAGAGCAGAACAGTGTCCGACTGCTCTTTTGGGTTTCAAGGATCTCACAGTGGCTCGGGGGCGGACAGCCTGGGTTCCTGGAGCAGTCCAAGCCGCCCTTGGACTTACAGCAATCCACCTGCAGCCTTCTGAATTCTGGGATGAAAGTGTGTGCCACTACATCTGGCTTCAAACCACTGTTTTAAAAAACACAACTTAGTGACAGGCAGGTGTGGTATCCCTGATAGACAACAAACTGGAAAGAGTGGCAAGTGAGCGTGGCCACCTCTCATGCCCCATCCACAGACAAAGCTGAGGTTCTAAACAGAGGCTGGTCTCACAGCAGAAACTGAGAGAGTGCACATGCTGTGGCTGGCACTCTGTGCATGTCCTCTGCCGCCACCAAGCTTCCTTAAACCACACAGGATAGCTAAGGGGTCCTCACTCATGTTTGCTTTGTTAGGTAACACACTGTTGTCTGGTAGCTAACTGCACCCAGCTGGCTGGTGTGCCCCCAAGAATACAAAACTACACCAGCACCCCACATCTACGTCCCCCTAGAGGCGCTACTATGCTGGAAGCCACAATGTCACTGCCTAAGGTTTCTCCATCCACATAACTCAAGCTGCTTCTCCATCACATACTGATGAAGCCTGTGCTATCAAATGGGGACTATCACTGGGGTTCTCCAAGTTCATGGAGAGCCTAGGTTAGTTCTGATAGTGAACGTGTATGCTGAAGAATCTTATTTATCTGTGCAACTTTGTGCTGTGTAGAGCTGGGGACACAGCCTGTCATATTTTAAGTGTCAGCTGTTGAGCCAGATCAGGAAGTTCCTTTCTCAGAATCAGGGCTGTGCACTTCCAACCTTCATACAGGCTGACCCCAGCCTTCTTTCTCCCCGCTACTGTACCCAGGGTTGGCAGTAGCTGGCTTACATACCTCTCAACACCGCCGCCCCCCTTTCCATCCCAACCTACTTCTGACTCCCTCAGAACTAGACTGAACAGAGGTGTGTCTATGTGTGTCCTGACTGAGGAAAGCTACCTAGGGTCTCTGGCAACGGTGTGCCTTGCAGCAAATGTCTGGCCAGCTTGTGAGGCCCTGGTCTTCACTCTCAGCTCCCAAATGCCAGACAATGCCAGGTGAAGGCAGGTGCTCTGGGGGGCTGGGCCTTACCTGGTAGGTGTGAAGGATCTCTAGGAAGGACCTGTAGATCTCAGGGTGGTCCAGAAAGCGGGTCTTGATCTTGTTCACATAGCTGATGGCGTTGTTGAACTCCACAGAGTCTGACTCCAGGGGCAGCTGGCCTCTGTCCTCCTTGTAAGAGGCCTGCTTGAAGTCCTCGTCACAGTCACCATGGCTGAGAGAGTTCTCCTGCACAACACAGGCAGTGAGGGGCAGGGCTGGTCAGAGGACGGTGAACTGTCACTGCACGCTGACCAGCACTGCTTCGGTAACACCCTGAGGACTGAGTGTTAAGCACAGTACTTCCTCCCTCTGGAATCTCCCCAGGTCTCCTGTGCCTGCAACTGCAGTTTCAAACAAGGCCCACTCCTGTACTCCAAAGACTGGATCTCCCTATGCAGCCTGGCTTCAACTCTGCCCAACCTCCTGCCTCAGTCTCCCCAGAGCTGGGTTGGAGGTTTGCTTTCTACTCTTAAGAGATCTGCACGCAGGGGAAAAGTCACAAATCCTGAAAGCTGAACCTTGTTGGAGCTATGTGTGGGGCTATGTGTGACGGCCCCATCTTAGCAAGACTATCTCGAGTGGGAACAGCGGCGCCTGGCTTTGAGGGACCATCACAGTGCCTGTAATCTAGCCACAGCTGGCTCAGGGGATTCTTACAACAGGGCCTCTGAGTGCTAAGCCCCAGGACAACTCAAGTGATCGACATCAGTCACCAGAGCCAAACAATGAAAAGCATCTTACTCGTGCCCATTTTCCTCCAGCTATTAAGAGAAACAAGTATTTCCCATCTCTATGGCATCCTACTTTGCAAGAACTAGCATCCTGGTGTTTGGTTTTCTGGCAGCTCTGGGGGTGGAACCTGAGGCCTTTCGTCCAGGTGGGCCCTTAACTGGAGCTGTAGCCAGAGTTTCCAGGAACCATCCTACCCTTCTGTAGTGACTCGACACCTTTCCTGTTTTCCCCAGCAGCTCTGCCCTCCTCTGGGCAGGAGGCACTCATATGGAACCTGAATGGTTTCTTGAACAACAGATCATTTTCCTCAAGAGGCTGGAGGTGCCAGCAGCAAGAGGTTTGGGTTCCAGAGGAAAGGTTGTGCTGACCCTCAACACTTCTTAAAAGAATGCCAGTAGCTGGGCGGTGGTGGTGCACACCTTTAATCCCAGCACTCAGGAGGCAGAGGCAGGTGGATCTCTGTGAGTTCAAGGCCAGCCTGGGCTACAGAGTGAGTTCCGGGACAGCCAGGGCTACACAGAGAAACCCTGTCTGGAAAAAACAAAGAACACCAGCTAAGTTTAATCAGTGCCCACCCAAATGGCCTCATCTGGTCCATACTGACTCAGTCAAGGCCCCATCTCCAAATACTAGCCCCTTAGTATTCAAGGAAGACAGGTTCCAGGACCCTCTTCCACAGATTTCAAATGCAGCCCAGCATCACAGAGATGTGCACAGCCCCCCCCAAGCATTCACCATCTCCAGGCATTTACAACACCAGGCACACTGTCAACAGTCCACACCTTGTGGACTAGGGAATGACAATCACATTCAACACAAGCATAGGCTGGGGTGTGGCTCAGATACAGAGCATGCATGTGCGCGCACACGCACATATGCAAGCCCGTACGTACTTACGTACACACACACACACACACACACACACACACACACACACACACAGCCTCAGCCTGGGCAAGGATCAGGTTCCATCCCCACCATCCTAAGTCAGTATGCTCAGCACACATGTCCAATCTGTGGCGAATCTGCAGGTGCAGAACTCAAGGATCAGAGGCCAACTAGTGGTGTTCTCAGGTACTAGGGCTGAGCTTCAACAAACAGGAGACACAACTGGGCTGGCAACAACAGACAGACAAAAGTGCTAAAAGCCAAAGCTGAGGACATAGACACCAACTGCAAATGTGAGCCAAGGCTCTCAGGAATCCGCCTGCCCACCTTCAAGGTCTCAGGGGCCTGGGTTTGCCCTTGCCAAGACTGGGATCTCCCTAGCCATTTATGGACACACTCCAGCACTGTATGGTTCCTCTGGTCCCCTGAATAAGCCAATACGGTATGACAGAGTGCCAGCTCTCTGGCTGGGGACTCTGCAGAAGGCACTAGACGGTGGTGAGAAGTTACTATGGCAACAGCCTTCAGCTCAACAGAGAATTTCCCTACAGCCCAGCAACTGCAATCCCACAAAGCAGGTCTACAAAACCAACATTCAATGACGCACAGTTCACAAACGCCAACAAAAAGTAGAAACAACTCATTCACCAGACTAATGAACAAGAAAACATGGGCTATCCAGTGGAACATTACTCTGTCAAGAAAAACAAAAAAACTGGCACATACTATGATGTGAGTGACTGACACAAGGCAGACACAAAAGGCCATCATACAGAATTACATTTATGTCAAATGCCCACAACAGGTAATGTACAGAAAGCAGAAGAATGGTTGGTAGGACCTGTTTCTGGGGTGATGAAATGTTCTGGAATTAGTGGTTAGGATTGTACAGCTGTAATACAATTTTCTACTGTAATCTTTGGAAAGTAAAAACCACCACTACAGAGCCTCCACACCGCAGCAGACAGGCCCTGCTGGGGACTTCCTACAACTGTCCCATCCTCTCTCTTTCCCTGCTTGCACTTAGGACCCTCTTCCCCTTGGAGTGAATGTTAAGTCAGCTGGTACTCACACTGTGCCCCACATCTGCCCAAGAACCATGTGGCCCTCCTGATGTTCAGGAACCTAAGTGAGCAAATCACCAGCTCCAGCTGCCAGGGCCTTGTGGCCTCTGCCTACAACCTCCACCTCACCATGGGAAGGGATAGGCTGGGTCATACACAATTTATCTCACTGACCAGTCTTGGGCCTCTGGACTCACCTGGTTGATCCTGACCCAGCAGCAGGAGTCTTCCTAGGCATTCCATGCAAGCCTACCTCTTGGCTCCCCTCCAGCCGGGCTCTACTCCACAGACAACCCTCCTAATGGTCCATTGCCCCAAGGGCCTTCCTCCTCCCCATTTGGACCTACCCCTCACGAAGTCCCTGCTATCAATTGGTCTCTCATTGAGAGTCCCACAGCCCGAATTACACTGAGCATCCAGCTCCAAGGAAGTGGTAGTTCAGAATTAATCAGACATACCTAGCCTCTCCAAACAGGGTGGCAAAGAGGACCTGTCCTCACCTGTCCACCGACATCTGGTTGCCTATACCTCCCTGAACATAGCTCAGTGACAGAGAAGCAATTAGGAAGGTCATGTAAGGGTTCTGTCTCCTCTGAAGAGCTTGGTCAGGATGCACGAACACAGGACACACACTGTGAGGCCCAGTGGGAGCTGGGGCAACATCTCCCAAGATGCTTACTTAGGGAAAAGCAACAGCAGATCACTGTTTTCCAAGCCTCCTGCTCTTGGCGTGGCCTGGCTGACTATCCCTCCCTTCACAGAGGCAGTTAAGTAAGAGTCTTACTCTGTGGCTCAGGCTGGCTTTGAACTCTGGCTCCTGAGTGCTGGAAGGACGCCCTGATCTAAGTCCTCAGCCCTGCTGGCCCCTCAAGGCCTGTGCTGTCAACAAGGGCCCTGGTGCTCTCTCACCCTGGCACTTTCAGCTGCTACAGGAAGGGCACTGGTGTCCCTGGCATTGGGAGGGGAGAGGCCCTGGGTGCTATACCACATGCCAGAGTGCAAAACTCCTCACAAGGAATGAGGACCAGGAACCCCAATAGGTGGGGACTCCCTCAGCACCTTTCTCAACACAGAAGGGGACAGTGCTCACCTGTGGTTGCCAGGCCAAACTAATGAAATGAAAAGAGAAAGCACAACAAAACAAAACAAAACGCTGCATTTCAAAACAGTGATAGGCAGTAGGTGCCTATCATTTCAGCACTCTGAAGCAGGGGAACGTCAAGTCCCAGGGCCAGCCTGGGCTACAGAGACCATGTCTCCAATAAGGAAAACAGCAAAGACAGAAAACTGAGAGAATTGAAATCAGCAGGTGCTGACGTGTAGCAACCTGTAAGCTCTCCTGCTGTGATGGTATCTCAAAGGCTCCAGGACTCCTGAAGGAGATCTCCTGTGAACCTTCAGAAAGCAGGAAACACCTGGATCAGAATCAGGGCTGAGCTCATGGTCTAAGACCATCTTTGTCATCCTTTCTGTAAGTCACTGTGGCCCACTGGTCACCTAAGCCGCCTGAGGAAACAAAACTGCTGCTGCTTCACTATCTGTCCAGAGCCCTGTCCCATGCACAGGGGACAGCCCAGCCCGTGACTCACTCTGCCCCTGCAGCTTTCTAGGGAGTGGCACTGATGTTCAAACATACACACTCCAGGAACTGCTCCTGGCTCTCAAAGCTCGAAATGCTTTATAGCTCAGCCACACAAGCTTCAGCAGTCATTTCTGCTAAGGCTTTTGTGGCCATGGGGCCTGGATTCCAGGTACAGTTGAGAAATGAAAACCCTTGAGAACTCAGTAGCATGTGCTTCCAAGTTCCCTCGAAAACTAGCCAGGGTTTCTGGGCTTCAGGAGGCTGATGGGCAGGACAAGCAGAACTTACACTGGAGGTACTCAGAGACCTGCCAGGGCCACACCACCTTACCAGAGTCCCTCTCCAACTTCACTGAAAGCCTGTTGTGGTGGCAAACATCTGTCATCCTAGCATTTGGAGGGCTGAGGCACAATGATGAATTTCAGACCTGTCTGTGCTACGATGTCAGTGGCGTGGCGGAGTGGGGGAACCACAGACAGAGGCTGCAGAGCCCAAGCCTGGGCTGAGGAGGGAACCTACGGCAATTCCATGAAGTGACAGAAAACAAAATTACTCACACGCACACAGCTCAACCACGTGGTTTTATTGGTGACCTGAACGAAAGCCGTCAGATCCCACTGTATACTTTGGCCTGGTAGATTTGTTGGGAAAGCCCTGAAGCCAGACCTCAGCAACTAGTGATACAGTGACTCTGAACATAAAATTCTCCTTGATTCCATCACCACCCCAGATACCCACCCCAAAATGCTGGGAACGGAACCCAGGGCTCTGTCCATGCCAAGAGTTCTCCCCCACACTGAACCACACCCCAGCCGCTACACTCACTTGGGGACGCAGAGGCTGCCTCCGTGTTTCTACCTTGACTTGGACTAGAAGCAATTAGAGAACCTAGAACAGGCTATACAAAGGCTTCCAGCAACATCACAACATTCCTGGCTGGGCTCCCTGTGGGGTGACGCTCGAGGTCCACATCACTCAAATAAAGCCTACCTGGCTGGTCAAAGGTGACTGGATGTTCAACTTGCCGTTCTTGGGAATGTCTATGCGATACCCGAGCGGGAGGAAAGCATTAAACCCCACAATGAGGTCAGGGTGCTCATGGAAGAGCTGGGACACGCGCCTGATCACTCCAGGGGTGTCGATGCTGGAAAAAAGAATTCAAGTGAGCAAGGGTCCTGGGAGCAAACCCGAAAAACCACTCTCAAACACCCACGAGGTCACCACAGCCAGGCTAAAGAGCAGACCAAGGCTCCTAAAATGGGCCCCTCCATGTTTTTGATGTGTATGTGCAGTCATTCCCCTCCACACAGCTCTACCCTCACTGGAGACAGGGCTTCTCTGTGTAGCCCTAGCTGTCTTGGAACTTTCTAAGACCAGGCTGGCCAAGAACAAGAGATATGCCTGCCTCTGCCTGGGTTAAAGGCATGCACCACCATATCCCACTTAAAAAAAAAAAAAAAGGGTGCCACAATGAGACCATCTGTGACGTGACTCCTAAGCCACCTGAGCTCCTGGGCCCAGTTCTGAAAATGTCTGAGAACCAACAGAAGGCCACAGTTCTCTAAGCAATGTGAGATATCCCCTGAGTTTACAAATCAGGGAAGGGTGAGGATACATCTTGGGTTTTTGTTTGTTTCAAGACAGGGTTTCTCTGTGTAGCCCCAGCTGTCCTGGAAATTCTTTATAGACCAGGCTGGCCTCGAGATCCGTCTGCCTCTGCCTCCTGAGTGCTGGGAGTAAAGGCGTGCGCCACCACCACCACCCAGCCATTTTGACTTTTTTTTTTTTAAACTAAAGAAGGCGAAGTGCTAACACCAGAGCCTTCAAAAGCTAGGGGACTGGAAAGATGGGGAGACACAGGGAAGGTCATCTTCTGGCCTCAGTATCCTGAACATCCAGAAAACCAGCCTAGCCTTTCACACTCCCCGAGAGCAGACAATGGCAGAGCAGTACCAAGCCGTGCAGGAAGCTGACAGTCTGAGTTCCAGCTCCACTCACCTGTTATAGGGCGAGTCCCTTACCTAAACCAAGCCAACCCTCCTACAGAGGGCTCTAAAAGACACAGGCAGGACTCAGAGGTACCCCACTACACCTAACTGCTGTGCCTACAACAGTTCCTGTGTTTTATGTCCCTTAAATCCATGTAGGTGCCAAATTAGAAAGTGCTAGGGCAAGCATCTTGTGAACAAGATTTAAGAAAAAATGGTGCACACACACACACACCCGAGACCATAAGTAATATTTTCTTGAAGTATTTACCAAAAACTTCCCCAAAGACTAACACTTAAAATTTGTACCTCCAACCTTTCATAAACAAAACTCTTTAAACATTTCAAAATTGCTAAGTGTAAGTTTTAACTTTTTGCACGTGGGCGTGTATCAGCTCAAGTGCGGGTCAGTAGGTGTCAGTTCTCTCCTGCCAGGAGGGTTCTGGGGCAGGAACGCGGGTGGTCAGGCTTGGAGGTAGGCAACTTTACCCTCTGAGCCCTCCCACTGACTTCCGAAACATTTCAAATAAAGACTGCTCTCTGCCCAGGCCCATTCCCCAACTTCTGCCCTCCTACCAGGAATCCCGTCACCTCTTCAGTTACCTCATCCTGTGTGACTGTTTAGGACGCTTCCCGGCCCACCAAACCTCTGCAAGGTCACCAGCTTAAGGGCCGAGATGGGGGGGGGGGGGGGGCAGGAAAGGAGTGTCCCTCCAGCCCACTGCTCCCAGGTGCAGAAGGCCCTGCAGGTTACCTCTGGCTTTTGAACTCCTTCATGATCTCCAGGAAGCCATTGTAGGTGGCAGGGTCGCTGCCAAAGCGGATCTTCACCTGGTCGAGGTAGGTGAGAGCGTCCTCCACCTGCGAAGAACGGGAAGCGGCGGTGGGCAGGGGTCGCGCAATGCAGAGGCCGTGGGGTGGAGGCCTGGGGCAGAGAAGGGGTGGCGCGGGGCGGCGTGGGGCCTCGAGGGTCACTGCGGGGTTCCGGGGAGGGCCGACGAAGAATACCGAGGGCCAGCGGCCAGCCCCGAGGGGCCTCGGAGGCCCGAGGAGTTCCGGGTTGAACCGAGGACTGGCGGGGAGGGCCGAAGGGTCTCGGGGACGCCGCGCAGTCCCCTGGAAAACCGAGCGTCGGCGAGGGTAACTGCGGGCCACCGAGGAGGGCCGGGGGGTTCCCGAGCGCACCGCGGGGTCCCGGGGATGACAGGGGCCGCGGGAATGGCCGAGGGGTGTCGAGAGGACCGCGGCATCCCCAGAAGGATGGAGTTGTGGCGAGAAGGAATGAGGCGTTAGGGGGAACTGAGGGCCGCCGGGATGACCGAAGCGTTCGGGGGAAGGGGTGTGAGGTCCCCGGGCCCCGGCTGCGCGGAGAGGAGGCCGAGGCGGGGCCGCACGGCGGGGCGCCGGCCCGCGGGGCTTCGGGTCCCCAGGTCCCCAGGAGGAGGCTGGGGGCGTCACTCACGTGCACCGGCAGCTTCTCGTGGCCCCCGGAGCCCGAACGACCCCAGCGGGAGCCGCCGAATCCCCGGCCCGCGGAGCCTCCGCCGCCTGCGTGCGCCATGTTGGAAGTCAGAGTCGCGTCTGCCCCGCCTCCGCCTGAGCCCAGGTCGCGCTTGCGCGGGCCCCGCCCCTAGAGGGCGGGGATAGTGACGTCTGGTGTGGGCGTGTCGGCACGAGGACCTCGCGGGCGGGGCGGGGCTGCCCGAGGCGAGTGGGGCGGGCCGTTCTAAACGCGTCTGCCCTAGGGCTCCGCGGCCACCCGGAAACCCAGAGAAGTTTTGCTTTATTTTGTTGAGGGGTGGGGGTGGGGAAAGTAATTTTTTTTTTTTTTTTTAAGCAAAGTTGGAAAACATTTCAAAACGCATTAATTTTATAAAATTCACATATTGGTGTTCAGGCTCGCTGTCATCCCAGTACCAGGAAGGCTGAGGCTGGAGAATCACTGAGATTCCGACCCAGACTGGGCTACATAGTTAAGACTATGTCTTAAAAGAAATTGACATTTAGCCGGGCGGTGGTGGCTCTCGCCTTTAATCCCGGCACTCAGGAGGCAGAGGCAGGAGGATCTCTGTGAGTTCGAGGCCAGCCTGGGCTACCAAGTGAGTTCCAGGAAAGGCGCAAAGCTACACAGAGAAACCCTGTCTCGAAAAACCAAAAAGAAAAAAAAAAGAAAAAGAAAAAAGAAATTGACATTTAGACGTTGACATCATCTCAAAAACAGAGACCGTGATAGAACGAAAACAAGTCCACATACCTGTTGACCTGAAGAGAGATTTGTAAGGATCTGGTTCTTCTGGAAAAAGTTTCTGGACTCCTAGTCTGTGGGGTCGATGTGGCAGTGGGCTGTGGGTGAGCAGCACCCATTCTAAAGCCACGTGGACTGAGTTCTTGCACTAGTGTGTGGCTGTGAGTGAGTGTGTGTGTAGGTCAGCTCGCTCCTGTATGTGTATACGGAGACCAGAGGTGGACATTAGTGTCTTCACTGGACAGGGTAGCCAGCGATCCCGTCTCCGCACTGCGGTGCCAGGCCAGAGCCAGCCAGTGTGGATCCTAGCAAGCCCCTTTCCCACTAAATCATCTCTCCAGTCCCATTTTCTTGATCCCATTCTCAGTTGGGTTGGAGCCTGGGCCATGCCACCGCTGCTTCCAAACTTGACTGATTTTTTATCTTTGTGGAGCAGGGGCTGGGGCCCAGGGCGCCGCATTCCCAACCCTCAGTGATTTGAGGCCTCACTGAGTGGTAGCACAGGTTACTCTCCAAGTTTGAATCGTGTCCTGTTCACCTCCCGAGTCTTCCTTGTTTAGAGTTTTTGTAGTCTTGTGGCAAGACAAGTTAATGACTGTGTGTTTAAAGTGTAGATACACAAGGAGATCCATCCCAGCCACCGATGTTAAAATAAAAAACACAAGAAACACACCGTATCTACTTGTGGGTGAAGCTTTTCATATACATAGCTCTTCCTATACTTTCTTATAGAAATGTCCCCATTCATAGTGTATCTATGGCCAGGCATGGTAATGGGAGGTAGAAGCCTCAGAAGGATGGGGACGCTGACCAGCCCGCCTAACTGAACTGGTAATCTCCACACCAGGCAGAGACCCTGTCTCAAAAATAGGAAATGAGGTGGACGGCTTCATGGTTAAGAGTACCTGTTGCTCCTGCAGATCCCACATGGTGGTTCACAACTACTTGTAACTCAATGGTGGCATGGTTCAGGCTCCAACCCAGCTGTGAATGGGATCTGAGACTTTCATTAACTTCTTCAGGCACCAGGCACAGGTGGTGCACAGACATACATGCACATCAAACACTCATAGTCATAAAATAAAGGACTTTCAAACAGAATAAAAGGGTGAAAATCAATAGACCTCTAGCCCCCATGTGTGTACATGCATGTACACACCCACATGCACATATGCCACACATACACACAAAAAGGTAAACATAATGACACACTCTCTAGAGAACCAGCCACTGGAGACACACATTCATTCTTCCGAGGGTCCTGCCCACTTGACCTAATTAACTCTCACCTCTTAGCTTCTGCCTCCGGCCCCAGCCATATCCAAACTCCAGCACTCACTGTACATGTCAAAGGTGATGGGGTATTAGGTACATACTTAAGACTTCAGATCCTCGAGGTGGTGGCTCACGCCTGTAACCCAGCACTCTAGAAGCAGAGCCAGGCGGATCTCTGTGAGTTCGAGGCCAGCCTGGTCTACAGAGCGAGTTCCAGGAAAGGCTCCAAAGCTACAGAGAAACCCTGTCTCGAAAAACTTAAAAAAAAAAAAAAAAAAAGACTTCAGATCCCAGCACTTGGGAGGCAGAGGCAGGCGATCTTAATGAGTTTGAAGCCAGCCTGATCTTACAAAATGAGCTCCAGGACAGCCAGTACTGTTACACAAAGAAACCCCCGTCTCAAAAAAAAGGGGGGGGGGGGGGGGGGGTTGGGGATTTAGCTCAGTGGTAGAGCACTTGCCTAGCGATTTTCAGCTAAAAAAAAAAAAAAAAAAAGACTCCAGAAGAGAGTTGGTTTTCAGGCAGGCATGGTGGCCCCCTGTCTTCCCAGCAATTAGGAAGCAGTGACAGGATCCCTAGGGCAAGCTGGCTAGCTAAATGGCTGAATTGGCTAGCTCCAGGTTAAGAGGGTGTGCTAGATAGTTTTGTGTCAACACAATCTAAGAGTCATTTGGGAAGAGGGAACCTCAATTGAGAAAATGCCTCCATCAGATTGGCCTGTGGGCAAGTCTGTGGGTACATTTTCATATGATTGCTTCAGGAGGCTCCAGTCCACCGAGGGTGGTCCTGGGGTTTTTAAGAAAGCTGAGCAAGCCATGGGGAGCAAGCCAGTAAGCAGCACTTGGCCTGGGTCAGCTCCTGCCTTCAGTTCTTGTCCTGACTCCCCTCAGTGATGGGCTGTGATGTGGAACTGTGAGCTGAAGGCCCTTTCCTCCCCAAGCTGCTTCCGGTCATGATGCTTCGGTCATGACACTTCGTCACAGCAATAGATGAATATAGCAAGAGATTCCGACTCAATACTTAAGCCATCAGGGTAGACATCTAAGGTCAACCTTTGGCCTCCAAGTGAATATGCACATGTATGTATGCATGTGATCCCATGCACATGGGACTAAAATACAGGCTAGAGAGAGAGGTTAAGCTGGGCATGGTGATGCCTGCCTATCGTCCCAGTACACCCTGGGCTACAGAGACGCGTCTCCAAACTACCACAGCGGCAAAAGAGAGGGTAGGAGAGTATGCTGGGCAGGCAGGCGGGGCAGAGGCAGGACAGAGAAAATCAACCCTGCTGGCTTTTGCTCCCAGAGACAAGCAGGTTCCTGGGAACTGAGGTCTGGCCTTGAGCTGAAAACCCAGAGGAGCTGGCATCCTGAGAGATACTGAACAAAGGGCCCTGTGACACTGAGCAGAATTGCTGACCCACAGGAGCAACCAGATAAAAACATGGTGGGCTGGACAGATCTTGCAACAATTTGTTACTGAGCAACAAAGAACTAACTCAGCCCTCAAGTCCTTGTCCCAGAAAGAGCCTTCCCAGGGTGCCCGCTGCTGTGAGAATGCTGAGTCAGAGCACTTGTTTATCAATCTCAAATCCAGCTCTCCGAGGAGCGAGCAGGGAGATGGGGAGACAACCCTGGGACTTCCTCTTAGTGTGGCTGTGAAGGAGAAACTCATCCAAAAAAAAAAAAAAAAAAAAAAAATCTAGGCCAGGCACCATGGCTTATGTCTGCAATGCTAGCACTTACGAGACTGAGAGACTGAGGCAGGAGACTCACCCTCAGTTTCAGGTTAGCCTGGGCTACATAATAACCTGTCTCTACAGCACCTGTCTCAAAACAACACCAACAATCTACTATAAAAAAGATTACAGCCTGAGACTTGGAGATGCTTGCTGCCAGGCCCGATGACCTGAGATCAATCCTCTGGTCCTGCGAATTGTCCTCGGACTTGACCTACACATACATGCTAAGGCACACACCCAGTGTCTCAGTCACTGTTCTAATGCTGGGGAGAGACACCATGACCAAGGCAACTCTTATAAAAGAAAGCATTTACTTGGGGGCTTGCTCACAGTTTCGGAGGCTCAGTCCATTATCATCGTGGTGGTAGCGAGGCAGCAGTGCTGATGTAGCTGAGCAATATGTGCTGACCCTTAGGCAGAGAGAGAAAGAATGGCCTGGCATGGACTTTTGAAGCCTCAAAGCCCACTCCCTCCAGCAAGGCCACCTAATCCTTGTAATCCTTTCAAACAGGCCTACTCCCTAGTGACCAAGCATTCAAGCATGTGAGCCTATGGGGGCCATTCTTCTTTATTAAACCAGCACATTTGGGGACACACACACACACACATTTCCCCCCAAAAAATGTAAAAATAATTTTAAGTTTTTGTTTGGGGCCAGGGAGATGATTCATTGGGAGAAAGCATCTACCACAAAAGTTTTGGGACCTGAGTTCAAATCCCACATACCCACACAAAACATGATACAGTCTTAGTAGGCCCGCTGAATGTGGGTGACAGCTATGTGACTTGATCTGTTTGTGGGGTCCCTGGCAGCAGGACCAGGACTTATGCCAGGTGCATGAACTGGCTTTTTGGAGCCCATTCCCTGTGGTGGGATACCTTGCTCAGCCTTGATACAATGGGGAGAGGCTAGGCTCTCCTTCAACTTGGTATGCCAGACTTTGTTGACTACCATGGGAGGCCTTACCCACTCTGAGGAGTGGATGGGGTAGAGTGGGAGGGAGGTGAGGAGGAGGGAGAAGGGGAGGGAGGGGGAACTGGGGTTGGCATGTAAAATGAAAAAAATTTTAATAAATAAATATTTTTTTAGAAAAAGATACAGTCTTAGAAGCCGGTCATTTGAATACTCTGAGGGAGATGAGACCGGACACAGGAAACCTAGACAGTCTCAGGCCAGCCCGGCTCCTGCAGCACTCGAAAAACCCTGCCTCAAAGTGGCTTTGGACCTCTCTGTGCACATGATGGAGAACATTATTTTAAGGTGTGCTACTTTTTTTTTCCCCCGAGACAGGGTTTCTCTGTGTAGCTTTGCGCCTTTCCTAGAACTCACTTTGGAGACCAGGCTGGCCTCAAACTCACAGAGATCCGCCTGACTCTGCCTCCCAAGTGCTGGGATTAAAGGCGTGAGCCACCACCGCCCGCAAGGTGTGTTACTTTTGTTTATGTTGCATTTGTTGAACTCTGTGAAGCCGTGTTACTGTGCCTGTGTAAAACACCTAATGGTCTAATAAAGGACTGAACAGCCAATAGCAAGGCAGGAGAAAGGATAGGCAGGGCTGGCAGGCAGAGAGGATATATAGAAGGAGAAATCTAGGAAAAAGAAGGAGTAGGCAGAGAAGGAGGAAGACTCTAGGGGCCAGCCACCCAGCTACAAAGCAAGCCATGGAGTAAGAAACAATGGAAGGTATACAGAAAATGAGAAAGGTAAAAGCCCAGAGGCAAAAGGTAGACAGGATAAGTTAAGAAAAGCTGGCAAGAAACAAGCCAAGCTGAGGCTGGGCATTTATAATTAAGAATAAGCCTTTGCCGGGCAGTGGTGGTGTATGCCTTTAATCCCAGCACTCGGGAGGCAGAACTAGGTGGATCTCTGTGAGTTCAAGGCCAGCCTGGGCTACCAAGTGGGTTCTAGGAAAGGCGCAAAGCTACACAGAGAAACCAAACCCTGTCTTGAAAAAACGAAAAAAAAAAAAAAAAAAGAAGCCTTCATGTGTGATTTATTTGGGAGCTGGGTTGTGGGCCCCCCAAAAAAGTAAAGAAAACAGCCTAACACCATGCACACAATAGCACTCATGCACAGGCTGGCTCAGACATAGCATCAGCTTTCTGAGTGCTGGTATTATTAGCAGACTGTGCCACCACACCCAGAAGGAGGCTTTGCACATAGGCCTTTGAAGGACATTTCAGAGCCAAACTGTAAAGGTACTGTGCACTTCCTCACAGTGCATTTTCAGGGTCTGGTCAGGTTCTAAAGGAAGCAATGGTATTTAATCCTTGAGCCCTGAGGCTTGCCTAGAATCCCCAGTGAGGGGCTGGGGGTGTGGCTCAGGGGTGGAGCCCCGCCTAGAACCCCAGTGAGGGGGCTGGGGGCGTGGTCAGCGTGGAGCCCCGCCTAGAATCCCAGTGAGGGCTGGGGGCGTGGTCAGGGTGGAGCCCCGCCTAGAATCCCAGTGAGGGCTGGGGGCGTGGTCAGGGTGGAGCCCTGTCTAGCACTTAGAAGACAGGGGTTCTATCCATAGCCCTCCTCAACCCCACACACGTTCTAGAACTTGACGTAAATTCATTATGTCAATAATGCTATGAGCTAGACAGGAAATGTCATCTTCCCTGTGGGGACAGTTTGTTCTGTTGTCAGAGAATGGTTGTTGAAAATGACTCCTTCACTTTCAAACGTGGCCCGAGTTCCATAATGTGTGGTGTGGTCACATTCATACAAGGAGAGGACAGAAACTCTCCACCTTCGCTGCTGGCTGGCACCTCATGTCAGAGTCTTCCTCAAAGCACACAGGTTGTTAACACCCAGAAAGGCCAATTTCTTCTTAGTTGCCTTTTTTAACCCCCAGACAGGGTCTTACACTGTAGTCAGGCTTTCCTGGAGGAACTCACTATATAGTCCAGAATGGCCTCAAACTCATAATCCTCCTGCCTCAGCCTCTGGAGTACTGGCAGGAAAACTATTTAGCTGGGTGTGGTGGCCTTTAGTCCCAACACTCTGGAGGCAGAGGCAGAGGAATCTCGGTTTGGTCTACATAGTGAGTTCCAGGACAGCCAGGGCTACATAGATTCTGTCTCAAAACAAAAAACAAATAGAAAATTTATCTTTAAAAAAAAAAAAAATGTGAACATGGTGGTTAAGTCTTGCTGTGGACCTGACTGGCTGCAGGTTGCCTAGGAGATACTTCTCTGTGTCTGTGAGGCCTGTTTCCAGGGGCCTGGCTTGAATAAAGAGTCTGAGAAATAAAGCTGTTCTCCAGTCTACTCATCTACCCAGAGCCACTGTCCAGACCAGGAGCTGAAACAGACCCTTCCTGCTGGATGGAGGTCGGGGTGGAGACTCATGAGAAATAAACTTCACCTGCCTGGAGAGAGAAGCTGGGGACCTGAAACTTGAAAGATTCCTGAGTTCCTCCAGGGTTGGAAAAGCCACAGACCACTGCTAGGGAGGGGACTGCCCAGGAAGCTGGGGGTGCGGGTTCAGGCCAGCTTGGTGCTGCTGGAGTCATTAGCATCAGAGTTATAAAGAGGCTTTGCTTCCACACTGGGTCCAGAAGGCCAGGGGTCTGGGAGAAAGATGCTGCAGGCCTTCACTGCTCCAAATGGGCACCAGGGGGAATGTTTCCCTGGGGTCAGCCTCAGGGGCACAGGCAGCAGCCACTGTGATCATCCTGAGCTAATGGTAGCATCCACATGGTACTGGTTTTCTGGGCATTTGGCTGGTTTTATGGCACCCAAGACTGAACCAGCTGTGGGGGATTCCCCTATGGTTCCAGAAGGCCAGGCAATATACAGGACAGGTCAGATTCCTAGGAGGCCGTGGAGGGGCCATTGTGGGAAGCTGTACAGGTGAAACCTATATTGCAATGGAGACCCTGGGAGTTTCATGATGTGCCCCTCAAAGTGTGAGTGTGGAAATCAGAGGAGAACCTGTGGGAGGCAGTTCTCTCCTACCACGTGAGAGGTCCCAGGGATCTAACAAAGTTCATCAGGCTTCAAATGCCTTCATCCGCTGAGCCATCTTGCTGGCCCCAGATCCCAGGATTTCTAAGATGCCAGGACTATGGGATGTTTGTCAAAGAAAGATGTAGGCAAGGAGAGGAACTGGCCCAAGAGAGAGACTATGTGTGCAGCAGATGGGCTGTTGTGTCCACATGGTGCTGCCCAGAGTCCCAGCTGCTGGACACAGCACTTCAGACATTTTCCTGGCAGGGTTCTGTCTTGCTTTGGTCTGACTTTCCTTGTGATGTCCCTATTCTTTCCTTTTGGAACAGAATGTTTAACCTGTGCCCTTGGACAGGGAAAGGTTGATTGATATGTAGTCCTGGCTAGCCTAGAACTCACTATGTAGACCAGGCTGGCCTTACATATGTTAAAAGTATGTAACTTCCTTGGTATTATTTTACAGAGGTTAAGGGGGTGTTGGAGCCTCAGTACTTAGGTTTCTAAACAACTTTAGAATTGTTTAGACTTTGAGGGGCTGTCAAGAGGACTCAGTGTGTGGAGGTGCCTGCTGCCAAGCTGGGCTGCCTGAGTTTGATCCCTGGCAACCATATGGAGGGAAAGGAAAACCAAGTCCTACAAACTGTCCTCTGATCCACATAGGCATCATGGCAGTGTGCACTGTGCCCCACACCAAATAAAATAAATACATTTATTCTGAGCATATTCAGAGATAGACCTTGCATTATGAGATGGCCAAGAGGCCCTGAGGAGTGTTGTTGTAGAATATTATTTTAAAGAGTGTTACTTTTGTTTATGCTGCATTTACAAAACTCTCTGAAGCTGCATTACTGTGCCTGTCTAAAACACCTGATGGTCTAATTAAGAACTGGCCAATAGTGAGGCAGGAGAAAGGATAGGCGGGGCTGGCAGGCAGAGAGAATAAATAGAAGGAGAAATGTGGGAGGAAAGATTTAGGGTCCAAAGATGATGAGGACTCCAGGGGCTAGCCACCCAGCTACACAGCAAGCCACAGAGTAAGAATAAGATTTACAGAAGTAAGAGAATGGGAAAAGCCCAGAGGCAAAAGGTAGATGGGATAAATTAAAGTTAAAAGCTGGCTAGAAACAAGCCAAGCTAAGGTCGGGCATTAATAATTAAGAATAAGCCTGTGTGTGATTTATTTGGGCGCTGGGTGGTGGGCCCCCCAAAAGAGCAAAAACAAACAACAGGCTAATGCCACGTGTGCAGAGTTGACAGTGTGGACTAACCATGGGAGATCTTCACTATCAAGTTGACTGACAGTCTGTGAGGGCATTTCTAGAGAGGTTTAGCTGAGGAGGGAAGATGCACCTGGAACAGGGGTGGAGCCATGCCATGGACCAGAGTTCTAGAATGAACTTCAAACAACGAAGTTTCTGCCCTGCTGTGAGCCACAGACAAAAGCCCCTCCTTCTGCCATGATGGACAAGAGGAGCCCAAAGAAACCCACCCCACTGAAATTGCTGCATCCGGTGTTCGCTCACAGCATCTAAATAACGGGGGAGTAGCCAGCTGTCTTCAGCAGGGTTTTAGGGAGCAAAGTCGTCTGTGGGGGGATGTTTCTACCCAAAGCGTCCTGGGAAGCCAGGAGTCACGCTCCATCCACACACCTCACCCCACGGGAGCCAGGATTCCCTGTTCCATCCACATCCCCCCCAGAAGCCAGGGGTCACGCTCCATCCACACACACCCCCAGCTGGGAATCACGCTCTGACGCTCACGCAGCAGTAGACATCTCTAACAGCTTCCACCTTGTGTACCCACCATCCACCAACACAGAGCATATTGCTCAGTAACTGAATTTCCCTCAGACTGTTGCAGTGAACACGGGAATTTTATTTTTTTGTTTTGTTTTTGAGACAGGGTCTTGCTATGTAGACCAGGCTGGCCTCAAACTCACAAAGATCCTCCTGCCTCTGCCTCTCAACAGCTGGGATTAACCGCCAGCGTGGCCATTCCCCAGACACTGGAATTTTAGGTCAAAGGCTGTACACCAAACTTTCCCTGTTATGACGAATGCATCCTTTCCACATTGGTTAAACCCGATCATGCACATGCCTTAATCCCAGCACTGGGGAGGCAGAGGCAGGCAGATCTCTGTGAGTTCGAGGCCAGCCTGGTGTGTAGAGAGAGTTCTAGGACAGTCAGGACTACACAGAGAAACCCTGTCTTGAAAAGAGAGATTGGGGGTGGGGACACAAAACAGTAGCCTTTCCCCGTCACGGGCTCTCTGCTTAAGCTAAGGGTCCTTCAGTTAAATGGTGGGAGACTTCCTAAACTAGCATTCGCCAACACTGGAGCAGATGGAAGAAGAATATGTGGGATCTCAATGCTGGAATAGTATGCGGCCATAGAGAAGAACATGAAAGATGGGCATTTGTAGCAAATAGGCAGAACTGAAGGACACTGGGCTCAATGAAGTCGACGCAGAATGACCGTGCCATATTTCCTCACTTAAAAGGACATGGAACTGTGAGGACCAGCTTGGGACAGAGGTGAAGGTGGATAAACTGCTGATGAGTGTGTGCTGAATTCATGCTGAAACATCTCATGGGTCCCATTAACATACAGTTCATAGGTTAATAAAAATAAAATATTATTTAAAAAATCTATAAAGTTATTGTTCAATGTACCTGAGCATATATTTTTAAGCTAAAGCTTAAAATATCTTTAAATTTATTATTATTATTGTTGTTGTTGTTGTGTGTATGTGTGCATGATGGGGGGTGGAGGGGGCGGTGTGTCCGGCATGGTGAATGTGTGGAGTCAGTGAGCAACTCTGTGAGGTCAGGTCTCTCCTTCCACTCTGTGGGTCCCATGGACTGAACTCAGCCCATCAGGGTTGTGTATGAAGTGCCATTACCCACCGAGTCAGCTCATAATGGCCCATAAGTTTTTTAAAGATCTTATTTGTAATTGTGTGTGTGTGTGTGTGTGTGTGTTTGTATGAGTGCAGGTGTCTGCAAAGGCCTAAGGCATTGGATTCCCCTGGGGCTGGTTATGAGCCACCTGGTGTGGGTGTTAAGAATCAAACTTGGGTCCTCTGCAAGAGCAGCATGAAGCTTAACTGCTAAGCTGTCTCTCCAGACTATTATTATTGTTGTTGTTTTGTTTTGTTTTTTTTGAGACAAGGTTTCTCTGTGTTGTCTTGGTGCCTGTCCTGGATCTCACTCTGTAGACCAGGCTGGCCTTGAACTCACAGAGATCTGCCTCTACCTCCCGAGTGCTGGGATTAAAGGCATGTGCCATCACTGTCCGGCTTATTTTTTAAATGAAATTTGACACCAACACTTTCAGAACTGCCAAAGTGTGCATTTTGGAACTCTCATTTGGGAAATAACTGAATGAAATATCTCCAAAGGCCTTTTTTGTGTGTGTGTGTGGGGGGGGGGTTCGAGACAGGGTTTCTCTGTGTAGCCTTGCACCTTTCCTGAAAGGCCTCCTTTGGAAGCTGGAAGTGTGGCTCAGCAGCAGAGCTCCTACCTGGAACCCCTCAGGGAGGGCCCGGGGGCGTGGCTCTCTGTAGAGCACTTGCCTAACAAGTCCTGGGTTCCATCTCCAACACCAGGAAGAGTAATGGCTCTTTCCTACTGATGCGTTGCTGAGTCTGTCTAGGGTCCCAGGGAGTGAGGGAGCGCTCTCTCTAAGGTCTGACTGTAGCAGGGCTCCAGGCACATGCCAGGCTCAGTAGACGGCTGTGGGCACAGTGGAGAGAGCCACTTCAAGGCAAAGGATCAGCAGCAAAGCAGGGAGATGCTAGTGTGTCCTGTTGTGTCAGGGAGCTGAGCCTGTGGTCCAACAGCAAGTGGAGGTGGGAAGATCAAGTTCAATAGCACCACTGGCTACACATGGAGTCTGGGCAAAAGACTGTGTGTGTGTGTGTGTGTGTGTGTGTGTGTGTGTGTGTGTGTGTGTGTGTGTGTCTGTGTGTGTGTGTGTGTGTGTGTGTGTGTCTGTGTGTGTGTGTGTGTCTGTGTGTGTGTGTAGAGAGGCCTGAGGTTGAGTCAGCAATTGTCCTTGACTCCACCTTATTCACTGAGGCAGGGTCTCTTTATCAAACCCAGAACTCGAAGATGCGTCTAGCTTAGCTAGCCAGAATGTTCAGGATCCTCTGTGACCGGTTAGCTTTAATTGTCAATATCACACAGCCTAGAGTCACCTGGCAAGCGAGTCCCAGTTGAAGCATTGCCCGGATCACACTGTTGGACTGTCTTGACTGTTGATGTAGGAGGGAATCCTTTGTGGGTGGCACCATTCCCTGGGCAGGTGGTTCTGGGGCTGTATGAGAAAGCTAATGATCCAGAGAAAGGCAGAAACAGCCCCCTCCGGGGGTCCTGCTTGTGGGGGGTTGAGTGAGAAGGACTCCTGGTAGGGCCGTATATTCAAATGCTGGCCCCCAGGCAGCGGAACTCTTTAAAAGGATTACAGTGGTTGGATGCTGTGGATATCGCTCTGTACAAATAAAATGCTGTTTGGCCAGTGGCTAGGCAGGAAGTATAGGCGGGACAAGAGAGAAGAGGATTCTGGGAAGTAGAAGGCTGGGGAGAGACTCCACCAGCCACCGCCATGAGAAGCAACATGTAAAGACACTGGTAAGCCACAAGCCATGTGGCAAAGTATAGACTAACAAAAATGGGTTAATTTAAGATAGAAGAAGTAGATAACAAGAAGCCTGCCACGGCCATACAGTTTGTAAGCAATATAAGTTTCTGTGTGCTTTCTTGGTTGGGTCTGAGCGACTGTGGGTCTGGTGGGTAAGAGAGATTTGTCCTGACTGGGCCAGGCAGGAAAACTCTAACTACAAATGGCGCCCAACGTGGGGCAAGAGTTTCCACCTAAAACCTGAGAAAAAAGATTCTAAGATGGAGCTAAAAACAGCTTCCTAGTTGTCTCTCTCAAGTTAGCGGCAGCCTGCCGATTTGAGCTACTCTGGCAGGTTCCTGGCGTGTGCGTCTGACCTGTACTGCGGCGGGAATGAGGAATCTACAAGCAGCACTTTACTCTGCTGCGTGATGGATTTAGCCTTTGGTAGTTAAAAAAAAAAAAAAAAAAAAGTTTCTGGGCTATGCACTGCTTTGATAAAACCGCTTCTGATAGTTGATGGTACACATGGCTCCAGACCCAGAGCTGGCGGTAAACTGTACCACCACCATGTTGAAAAGCTTAGGTGGGTGGAGCCAGCAGCCACAGCGGCGTTTTAGTCTTACAAAGATGGATATTACACAGAGAATCTGGTTTGTCTTGTCTTTGGGATTTTTAACTACAAAAAAAAATTTGATCATAAAAGCTGTTGAGTTAAACAAATATGTAAATTTTAAAGGTACCTTGACTTCAAAATTTGGATATAAGGATATGTTGCTTTGGAAAGGAGTCTCTGCTTTTGTTTCCACAGAAAGCCAGAGGTTATGGATTTGTTCCAGATTAAGATACATCAGGTTTGATCAGCCAAGACCACCTGAAAGGTCTCCAATGACACCATGGCCCAGATGATCCGACATCCAGAATGGTTTCAAGACAACTGGCTCAGAGGTTCACCCTAATGGACTACTCCATAATCCTAAAATTTTCTTTGTATCCCCATAAGATACAGCGCCCCCCTCCAGCAGGAAGTAGTAAGAGAAACTACGCCCACATTCCCAAAATTATCAAGCTGGCTTTGGAGATGGAATTGGCTCACTCCTTCTCTAAACCCAGACATATTGCTAAAAAAAAGGGTTAAGAGATTCTTATGTCCCAAATCAGAAGAGCCCTCTGGTGTGGGACAGAGAAAAACCAATATTTTTCTTTAAAGTAGATTGATTATAAACACGATCTCTTTCTAAAGAAGAAAAGGGGATATGATACAGATATAATAGGATGAAAGGATAGATTAAGGAACTTACTTCTAAAGAGCAACAACTTGTTTAAAATGTTTTACATTGGTATAGATTTTAGTCTATTGATACAAACTTAAAGTTAATTTTGTTATAGTGTGTGTATATTTCTAATCGTGTTTAAGGTATTATGTTTATATAGCTCATTTTAAATTGAAATGGATAATTAAAAATAGATTAATGAATGATTAGTTATCTATGATAATCATACTCGTAGCCCTGTTAGTTAAGTCTTCTAGATATACATAGAGATATTTCAGATAGATAGGTAATCTTCAAATACTTCAAAGACCTACAGAATATGGCATTTAAAATATTTTTAAAATTTAGACTTTCTGGACTGTGAGACATGTCTGCTCCTGGCAGCACCGATTTACTTCAGAGAGGAGGATGGGCATTGAAGACACTTCATATGGAGTTTATCTTCACCTTGGCAAAAATAGCCATATGGGCAAGAAACTGTTCTTGCCTGGACTGCTTGATCAACTGTACGTGCAGGACCCATAGAAAGGTGACCACTGAACTTTGCTTGACAAAATGGTCCTCAGGCTCCTGCTTTGCAGAGGAAACTGCCAGACATTCTACAGGACACTGAGAGAAGTGACCAAGAGACTCTAGCCCTGTGGGCTGAAGACAAATGCCCCAACTTTACAAAGAAACATTAGGTGACTGTCCAGGCTGCCAGCTGTCTCTGTCTACCCTGCAAGACTCCCGAAAAAATGCTTACATCCTTCTCCCGGTTCTCAGGTAATATTATATCCTTCTGAGGTCTTTGATGTGGTTGAAGACTAGATAGTTATAATTTCCTCAGTTATGATAAAAGATAAGTTAGATATAAAACCTTAGACTCACAAATATAAGATAGATAGGATATCTTCTTTAATATTGTAACTGTAATTCTTGCTTGACAATTGTTTTATTATATGTAATTTTACTATGTAAAAGTTAAAACCTTCCTTAAAAAAAAAAAAAAAAGGGGAAGTGCTGTGGATATCGCTCTGTACAAATAAAATGCTGTTTGGCCAGTGGCTAGGCAGGAAGTATAGGCGGGACAAGAGAGAAGAGGATTCTGGGAAGTAGAAGGCTGGGGAGAGACTCCACCAGCCACCGCCATGAGAAGCAACATGTAAAGACACTGGTAAGCCACAAGCCATGTGGCAAAGTATAGACTAACAAAAATGGGTTAATTTAAGATAGAAGAAGTAGATAACAAGAAGCCTGCCACGGCCATACAGTTTGTAAGCAATATAAGTTTCTGTGTGCTTTCTTGGTTGGGTCTGAGCGACTGTGGGTCTGGTGGGTAAGAGAGATTTGTCCTGACTGGGCCAGGCAGGAAAACTCTAACTACAGTTGGACGTGGTCTTGTTGGAGGAAGTGTCATGGGGTAAGCTCTGAGGTTTCAAAAGTCCATGCCAGGCCCAGTCTCTCTCTCCCTCTCTGCCTGTCTGTCTGCAGATCATAATATACCCCTCAGCTCCTTCTCCAGCACTATGCATGCCTCAGGCTCCCTGCCGTAGTGATAATGGACTAAGTCTCTGAAACTGTGAGCCAGCCCAATGAAATGCTTCTTTTTAAATGAGCTGTCTCTTGACAGCAACAGGACAGTGACCAGGACACTGCTGACCTTCCCTGGCCAGTGAGTCCCTGGCCAGAGGTCCTGCTGTGTGCGATGGCCAGCATCTTGCTTCCATCCTGCTTGAGCTCCCCCCTCTCCCCCCCCCCCCGCTTCCCTCGGTGGGGGCCTGGGGCCTGGAAGTGCTCCCCAGCAGTTGCTCTTGCTCAGAGTGATTTTGTCACAGCAACAGAATGAATGAGAACAGCCTGTCTCCACATTCTGGGGCTGAGCCTGCAGGGTTCTGAGGGTTGGAGAGGGCTCCAGTTCTCACACCGGGACTGCAGATGCTTTAAGCCCTGAGCCAGCCCTAGCCCTGGTGGATTCTTTATCCCCCCCCCCTTTTTTTTTTCTACAGGATCTCTTTCCTGGCTGTCCTGGAACTCACTCTAGACTAGACTGGCCTCGAACGCACAAGAATCCGCCTGTCTCCGGCTCCTGGGTGCTGGGATTGAAGGCTAAGCTGCCAACCAGCTAGAGTGGATTTTGTACATGCATTTTGAGTTACAGTCAGAGCAGGAGCTACAGACAGGCTAACTGTGACCACGTGTGCCAATCACCACTTTCAAAAGGGCGAGTGTGTGCGTGGTGTGACAGTCCAGGACTCTGGCTTCACATACGGAAAAGGAAAGACCTGTAACCCAGGCTGGCTTTGCCATACGGATTCTGGGTGGTCACTGCCATCCAGGACAGGGCAGTGCCCACCACGTCCCCGAAGTCTCTGCCACACAGTGTCGCTCTCCCTCCACTGGGTCAGTGATTGGCTCAAGGATGAGAGTTGTACCCACTGGGACCAACTGAGGCAGAGCCAAGGCTTTGATCCAAGGTCATGGGTTGGGTGGGACATGCAGGTGGCTGCTATCTGAGAGGGCAGGTCTGAGGACCCACAGGAAAAGAGGTGAGAAAATGGAAGATGTCAGAGGAAGGCCTGGGGTCCACATGGCACCAGCCGAGTTGGTCAGTTTGCTTCAACCAGATGGGTCAAGGCTACCCCACTGCATTCCTGGGCTCCATGGGCCTTCACAGAATCAGGCAGACCTGTGAGCGCTTATTTGACTCCTTCCCCTCCTGGGCCACTGACCCTGTGTCCTGGGAGGCCTCCGCTGCAGCCAGCTGCTCTTCCCTCTGCTTGCTCTTGACCAACCACACCGCTTTCTTAAAGTTCTTGAGAGGGTCTTGCTGGGAGGCTCTAGCTGATGGGCACTGGAAGCGTTCTCTGATGAGATAGCCGTGGCTTGTGGGGGCCATGAAGCCATTGGAGGTGGGGATGATCCGGTTGACCACAGCGTGGACAAACTGGACAGCCAGCAGGGTGCCTGTGATGGGGAAAGGGCAGGTCATGAGAAAACCAGGACACAGAGGCGGGAAGGACATGGCAGTGCCGTGGGTAGTGTACTCAGTCTGCAAACACAAAGACATGAGTTTGATTCCCAGCACACATGGAAAAAGCTGAGTGTGGTGCACACTGGCAATCCCAGTGCTGTGGGAGCAGAGTCAGGGGGCTCCCTGTCCAGCTGGCTTGGCCTAATCATTGACCCCAAAGTTCATCCCCCGGGCATGATCACTACCAAGTATAGGGGTGCATGTCCACTGGGCACTTTTCACCCTCATGGAGGCCCAGGGAAGAAGCCTGTGCTTTCCCTGAAAGGGTCCGCAGGCCATATGCAGAGGGCATTGCAGAGCCAGAGTATGAGCCTAGCAGGAACATCTTGGGTCCTGCAGACACCTCCTAAGCTGAGGGACCCAGCTAGAGGCTGAAGCAGGGCTGCTAAGACCCAAACTTGCTCTTTTCTCTCCAGGTCAGAGCCCAGCCCTAGGGGGATGGCTCAGCAGGCATGCTTGTTAGGTTTTTTTGTCAACTTGGTACCAGCTCTGGTTATCTGGGAAGAAGGAATCTCAATTGAGAAAATACCTGCATCTGACTGGTCTGTGTGGCATTTTCTTGATTAATGACTGGTGGGGGAGGGTTCACCATGGACAGGACCACCCTGGGCATGTGGTCTTGGCTGTATAAGAAAGCAGACTCGGTAAGCAGCATCCCTCCATGGCTCTGTTTCAGCTCCTGCCTCCAGGTCCCTGCCCTGACTGCCCTGAGTGATGGACTGCAGCCTTTAAGCAAAATGAGCCCTTTCTCCCCCAGTCGCTTTTGGCCAGGACATTTCATCTAGCAACAGAAAAGAGCCCATAGGGAAGGGCATGCCACACGAGCATGGTGACCTGAGCTTGAACCCCTGGCACCTGCGCATGGACCTGTAATCCCAGTGGGGTGGACCCAGTCCGGGTGGGACTCAATGGCCAGTCAGGCTAGCTGAAATGGGTGAGCTCCTGTCTCAAAAATAACATGGAGGGCTAGGCCAACCTCAACCTCTACCCTTCACTTACATGTGGACACATGGCCAGGTGCACCCCTATGCGTGCATGTGCGTGCACACACACACACACACACACACACACACACACACACACACACACACACACTAAAATAAAACAGGCTTTTCGGTAGCTCAGTCCCATCTGAGAGCATGACCCACCGTCCAGCGCACTCCAGGCGATGATGGAGCGGTCCTTCATGCCTGCGAAAACGTACTTATCGTCCTTCGAGAAGCAGGCACACCGCACCCCTCTGCAGTAGGAGCTCTGTGAAGACAGACCGTGTGATGCGCTTTGCATGAGAAATGGCTCATACGGTATCTGTTGTTATTTACTTGTATTTGTTTGTTGGGGGCAGGGAGCTGTGTGCTACCACGCTGTGTACAGGTCAGAGGATAACTTACACCATGTGGTTAGTGGGGACAGAACACAGGTCATCAAGCTTGGCTTCCAGCACCTTTACCAGCTGAGTGTTCTCCTCTGTCTGGGATCGTGTGCTTTAACCCTTGGTCTACAGCTGGTGTTTGGAAGGTTGTAGAACCTTCATCAGGTTTGTCCTTCCTGGAGGACGTGGGTCACTGTGGTTCCGGTTTGGGGGCTTTATAGCTCAGCCCACATCCTGTTCATTCTCAGCTCCCTGTTCCACCAAGATGTGAGGTGCGGGGTCCTAGCTGCACACTCCTGCCACCATAGAGACATCCAGCGCCATGCCTTCACTCCACCTTAGGCTGTGTCCCCTACAACTGGGAGCCCAAATGACTCTCCCCCCTCCCTTCAGCTGTTTCCGGTTAGGGATTTCATAACAAAATAAGTAATATACCACATGATACCCTTTCCAACTGAGAGATATCCAGACCAGCCTTCACCTGGCCAGCACCGCAATCTAGGCTCCCCACTGTGGGCAGAGCAAACCCCAGAGAGATGGAGAAATGGACTTTCCAAGGAGCAAGGTCTGTCTTCACAGAGATGATGGCTTCAGGGCTACTGCATTGAAGCACAGGTGCAATGCCCCTGTGGGTGGATGTGCATGCACCTGGGAGCCGGGGGACAGCCTCCTTAGGAATACCTTCCTCCTCATTTGAGTCAGCTGCTGGGCAAGTATGAGGACTTGCGACTGATAACCAGTTCCCATGTTTAAAAAAAAAAAAAATAGCAGACACTTGCAAACCCAGTTTGGGGGAGTTGTAGATAGGCACACCCTGCCCACTTCAGCCTAACGGGAGGGCCCCTGGCTCCAGTGAGAGACTCTGCCCCCAAAACAAGGTGAGGAACGACACCCCAAGTTGACCTCTGTCCTTCACACACATTGCAAAAACATACACTCACAGCTAGAAACAGTGGGAACACACAAAAAAGAAAGAAGCGCAGGATACAAAGGGCACAGCATGGATGTCAGAGCCCAGGCCACCCACCTCATAGCTCATCTCGAACATCCCCCTGCAAGCTTGCAGGTCCCAGAGACAGAGCAGCGCATCCTCGGCTCCGCTCACTGCCAGCTGCTCCCCGTGGCTGACCTCCACGCAGCTCACCCTGCTCCTGTGAGCCTCCAGGGAGGACACTTTGGACCGTGGACAATCATACAGGAAGAGGCCGCCGTTAGTCATGCCGTAGAGCACGCGGTAGTCGGCCAGCATGGCCACACTTGCTATGGTCTCGGGCAGCTGGGTGTAGAAGGTGTAGGTAGGGCCCTCAATGGCGGGACATGGGTCCCCGGGGCTGATGTCCAGCACCAGCACGATGTTGTCATAGGCGATGGCCAGCCGGTCCTCGCTCTTGCTCAGGGACATGCAGTTGACAGCCTTGCGGGCCTCAGGCGGGGGGATACACAGCACATCTTGTCTGGAATTCAGGGGGAACACAAGCACGATCCCTGAAACCAGGCCTGTGAAGAGGAGCTTGGACTGCTCAGCCACTTCCAGACACCGGACCTCATTGGACGTGTCCAGAGAATCCTGCTCCTCACCTGCACAGGGAGAAGAGAGTCAGGGATGGGTCATCTGGTTTTCTTAGTTTTTAAAAAATTGCAATTATTTATGTGTGTGTGGAGGTCAGAGAACATGTAAGCCTGTCCCATCATGTGGCCCGGGCCTCGAGCTCACGTTTTCAGGCTTGGCAGCAAGTACCCTCGCCTGCTGGATGTTCAGTTGGCCTTAGCTTTCATAGTTTCTGACCCCTAAGTTCAGCTTGGATAGTGCAGTTTCCTGACTGAGCCTGAAGCTAGAAATGGACTCTGCACCCATACGCATGCTCAGTAACCCCTGAGGCAAATGGGAACCAGGGCCTGACGCATGTCCAGTAGGCGCGGGAGGAAACGAGGGGGACCCTGAGCTCCTACAGGCTTGAGAGGCACTAGGAAGAAATGGCAGCTGATGGGCGGTGGCGGCGCACACCTGTAATCCCAGCACTTGGGAGGCAGAGGCAGGCGGATCTCTGTGAGTTCGAGGCCAGTCTGGTCTCCAAAGCGAGTTCCAGGAAAGGCGCAAAGCTACACAGAGAAACCCTGTCTCGAAAAAAACAAAACAAAACAAAACAAAACAAAAATGCAGCTGACGCTGGGGCCAGGGCTGTGCTCAGCAAGTGGGTGGGAAGGGCAGAACCTGGGTTTGCGCATGCTCCATAAGTCTGCACAGTCAACCTGGCCCAGATGGGCCTTGGGGACTAGCACGGCGGCAGCATTCTCTAGCAGCCCCAGCCCCACCCCCGCGCCACACCTTTGACTGGCTCTGGGTTAAATTTTGAGACAGGATGTTATGAAGCTATTTCCTCCACACTGAAACATTCTGATAGGCGAGGGGAGGTGCCCAGGCTGTGCGCTGCCTGCAAACGGAGCGCAGAGCTCCAGGCCCGTAGCCTTCCTTCACCAGTGGCCCGGTGCTGTGTGGGAACTGGGTGACACGGCGAACTTTAGTCCCGGACTTTAGTCCCGTGCTCCCGGAAGTCCAGCCGACTCCTTGGTTCTCCCAGCACTTCCTTCTCTGGCGTGATTGCCCTGTCTGGGGCGCACAGAAACAGACGCCCAGGGGAAATCTAGCACTACGGGGCCTCCCTGATCACCCAGGCCAATCTCCAACGCTGCATCCTCCTGCCTCAGCCTCCCTGGTAGCTGGGATTACAGCCAGGTGCACAACAAGCCCAACTTTAATCTAATTAAATGAAAACTGCATCACCTCCTTGTCCTGTTTAACCCTCCCAGGGGTGTCCCACAACCCCCAGGACTCAGTGCAAGCACCCTGGTGATTACAGGTTGAATGTTCAAGCCCCCACACCATGCCAAGTTCAATGTTGAACTCTATCCGGGGACTGGAGAGAGGGTTCAGTAGTTAAGAGCACAGGCTCCTCTTGCAAGGGACCTGGGTTCAGTTCCCAGCACCCACATGGCAGCTCACGACAACCTGTATCTCCAGCTGCAGGGGATCTGATGCCCTCTTCTGACCTCACCGGGTACCAGGCACACATGGTGCATATGCATATATGCAGGCAAAACTCAAACACAAAAAATATAAGAAAGAAATCCATCTACAAGAGGATTTGGGGAAGCGCACTCTTGGGAACTGATTAGATTTCTGGGGTGGATCCTTCAGAAAAGGGGTTAGTTCCCTTATTTAAAGAAAAAAAAAGGGTTGGGGACTTAGTTCAGTGGTAGGCAACAGCAAGGCCCTGGGTTCGATCCTCAGCTCAAAAAAAAAAAAAAAAAAAGACCAGAGCATGGCCTTGTTGGGCCAATCGTCACAGACCCAGCAAAGAGACACCTCTGGGCCAGAAGTGAGCGGCTCTCACCAGACCTCAGACCCTCAGACCCTCCAGCACCTCTATCCTTGTCACACAGGTCTGCGCATCTGTGTCCGTGTTCGTGTGTGCATATGTATGTTGGGGGGGTGCATGTGTATATGTGGTGTGTGTGTCCGTGTGTGTGCGTGTGTGTGTCCGTGTCCGTGTCCATGTGTGTGTCCGTATGTCCGTGTGTGTGTGTCCGTCCGTCCGTGTGTGTGTGTGTGTCTGTCTGTCTGTGTGTGTGTGTCCGTCCGTGTGTGTGTGTGTCCGTGTGTGTGTCTGTCCGTGTGTGTGTGTGTGTCCGTCCGTGTGTCTGTCTGTCTGTCTGTCTGTGTGTGTGTCCGTGTCCGTGTGTCCGTGTGTCTGTCTGTCTGTCTCTGTGTGTGTGTCCGTCCGTGTGTGTGTGTGTCCGTGTGTCTGTCTGTCTGTCTGTGTGTCTGTCCGTGTGTGTGTCCGTGTCCGTGTGTCCGTGTGTCTGTCTGTCTGTCTGTCTGTGTCCGTGTGTCCGTGTGTGTGTCCGTGTGTGTTGGCAGTCTTCCTCGGTTACTCTTTACCCACACTGAGGCACAGTCTCTCCACTGAACCCAGAGCTAGTGAAGTCAGCCAGCTTGCTCTGGGACCCTCTGTGTCTGCCTTCCAGCTGCTGGGATTAGAACCCAGCACTGACCTGGAAGTGGAAATCCACACGTAGGTCCGAACTCTTGCACAGCGAGCTCACGGGCCATGGAGTCAGCTTCCTAGTCCCTTTTGTTCCTTTGTTGAGCCAGTTTGTGGCTTTATCTTCAACTCCCGCCCTTTTTGCCTCTCCTACCAACCATGACCACCACACCCAGTTTATGTAGAGTTGAGGACAGAGCCCAGAGCTTCCCACATGCCAGAAAAACACGGCACAACTGAGCTACAAGCACTCTACCCACTGAGCCAAATCCTGGCCTCATCTTGGACTTCCGCCTCCAGAATGGTAAGTCTAGAACTCACCACGCAGACACTAGTCATCTCTCACAAACCTTCTGCCAAGTCCCAAATCGTGACTTTGTTTTTGTCCCCGACCTTGGGGAAGTAGATGTAGCTGCCATGATGGGACACCGCAGCCAGGCCTGTGCGGTCCAGAAAGGGAGCAGGAGACCTCGGCTTCTGAGTGGACCCGAGATCCCAGACTTTTAAAGACGAAGACTTGCAGGATGCAGACACCACCAGAGTCCCACCCCGGACCAGCAGGCTCGCAGGGGCGCCCACGCCCTCGAGGACGTCCAGCAGGGTCCCCTGTTCTGACAGACTCCACACCTGAGGGTGGAGAACAGAAGGATGGGTCTGCCATGGGGACATGCTTCAGCTTCAGCTGTTCACCTGCCTCTGCTGAACGTGGAGGCTCTGGCTCCAGGATCCTCACTAATCCTGGCTGCTAAAGACTTCCCGGGGCTTCAGCATCCTCACAGGACATCCCAGGGAACTCCAGGGGACACCCTGCAGGGCCTCTTGGGTCTGCAGCATCAAACTACCTTCAGAGCAACCCTAAAGTACTGGCCTGTCCTCATGGGTAAGTAGCAGAATTCTGCAGAGTTGAATGAGTGAGATCTTAGCATGCATGCATGTGCATGTGTGCATGTATGCATACATGTGCATGTATTTTAGGAAACTACCATGTGAGCTGGGGAGATGGTTCAACTGTTATGAGCACCAGATGCTCCTGCAGAGGACCCTGGTTTAATTCCCAGCACCTACATGGTGGCTCATAGTTATGTGTAACTCCAGCTCCAGGGAATCCACACTCTACTATCTCCAAGGGCATGCACATGGCTCCAGATGCTCAGACACATAAAATAACAACAAGAACAGTGATGAAACTTTTCTGATTAAAACTATGTCATCATGTGAGCACGTCATGGTGAATTCACAAATATATGTTCTTGGATTGCCTCCTCTTTTTCTATTTGGGACAGGGTCTCACAGTTCTCAGACCAGCCATGAACTTGCCATGAAGTTGAGACAGGCTGGGGCCACACCAGCTTCATCTCCTCACTTGGGTGTGATTTCCCAAGAGTTCAAGGGTGGGAGGCTCGGTCTTGGGGGTGAGACTTAAGAGGTGGAGCCTACTGGGAGGTGATGGAGTCTTGTGGGACACAGTCCTTGGGAAGGATTAAGTAGCTGGATGTGGTTGTGTAAATCCAAGAATGGGGAGGGTGGGGGATAGAAACTCCAAGATCATCCTTGGCTCCCTAGCAAGTTTCAAGCTAGCCTGAGCTACATGAGTCCCTGTCTCCAAAATGAGGGGATCAAGTAGTTCTTGTGGGACTCAAATTAGTTCCCGGGAGAGGGTCCTGTTATAGGCAGGCAGGACTGGCCTCCCTCACACAGGCTCACACTGTTTGCACAGATGTGCTGTAGACAAGGAAGCCTCACCAGAACTGATGCCATTCTGTGCAGTCAGTCAACTTCCAAAAACTATGAGCTAGATAAACCTTTTTTCTTTATACAGTTCCTAGCCTCAAGTATTTCATTATATATAGAAAATTTATCCCTAACATTGATTATAATAAATAAATATGTGTTTCTACATAAATCAACCCTGATGGGTCCTCAACAATCTCTAAGACTGTAGAGAGTTCATCAGACCAAGATGCTGGGAAACCTATAGTCCCCACCTTGATGGTCTCAATGGTGCTGACTACTGAGAATTTCCCTCCTCTGTGACCCTGAAGACCACTATCCTAAATTTTCAGGTCTAGTTGGGAATGTTGCCTGCTTTGGGGATCATTCTAGGTCTGCTACCAGGGCACAGAATACCAGCACCTCACATTGTCCCACTAAACACCCCTGTCTGGGTCTGAGCTCATATATTTTCTGTATACATGGACTTAGCACGAGTTAGAAATCCTATGTCCTGAGGTCGGGGTCCTGGATCAATCCTCACCTGGATGAGTGCATCCCGGGAGCCAGTGATGATCACATTGTTCTCAGGCCCCAAAACCGCTGTCTCCACCACATCCTCATGTTCCAGATCCGTGGCCATGAACCGGTGGAAGCCTTGTGAGTCAGCCAAGAAAATCCGCACAGATCTTCCAAAGCCTGCGGCAGCAGAATCCCCTTAGACCTCCGAGAAGTTACCCCAAGGAGGCCTTTCCAGAGCACCTACCGTGTCCCAGGGCAAGTCAGAGGCAGAGGGGGGCATGATCCCAGCTGTGTGAACTGCAGATGTGTGTTGGAGGTGACAGTCACAGAGCTGTAGGAAACTCATGAAATTCTCTATCATTTGGACACACTGAGTTAGTTCCCTCAAGTCCCAGTGCTATTGAGTGGGGACCAGGTGTTCAGATGCCCCAGACAATGGGAGGCATTTGTCACTGGAACTACATTTACTTTCCCTACCTTAAAAAGATTGTTACATTCCACTCTACTCTCTTATTTACTTACTTACTTACTTACTTACTTACTTACTTACTGATTTATTTATTTATTTATTTATTTATTTATTTATTATGTAGTGTGTGTGTGTGTGTGTGTGTGTGTGTGTGTGTGTGTGTATGTGTATGATCACACGATTCACTATGGTGCACATGAGGAGGTCAGAGGACAACCTGAGGAAGTCAGATCTCTCCTTCTACGTGATTCCAGGGATCAAACTCAGGTCGGCAGTTTAGGCAGCAAGCACCTCTACCCAATGAACTCTTTCACTAGCCCTGCTTTTCCTGTCCTCAGTGTGTGTGCACGCGTGTGTATGTATACCCCTGTTTGTGCACTCTCAGAGGACAAAGGAGGTCACTGGGTCCTTCTCCATCGCTCCCCACTTTCTCACTGAGCCAGCGAGCCCGGCTGGCCTCCGGTCTCCACTCCCCACAGCACTGGAGGCACTGCAGGAACACATGCAACTATACCCTGGTTTTTCCATGCTGGAGACTCGAATACCTTGCACAGCAAACTCTCTAACCCACTGATCCATCTCCTCAGCCCTAGTCCCCATCTAGGCATGACAGACGGTGTGGGCTCCAAGGCTGTCATGGGAGAGCACAGGCCTCAGTGTGCACTGCTGTGGATATGGCTCTGTGTGAATAAAGTTCTGTTTGGCCAGTGGCCAGGCTGGAAGTATAGGCGGGACAAGAGAGAAGAGGATTCTGGGAAGTAGAAGGCTGGAGAGAGACACTGCCAGCCGCCGCCATGAGAAGCAACATGTAAAGACACTGGTAAGCCACAAGCCACGTGGCAAAGTATAGACTAACAGAAATGGGTTAATTTAAGATAGAAGAAGCAGATAACAAGAAGCCTGCCACTGCCATACAGTTTCTAAACAATGTAAGTTTCTGTGTGCTTTCTTGGTTGGGTCTGAGCGACTGTGGGACTGGCGGGTAAGAGAGATTTGTCCTGACTGTGGCCAGGCAGGAAAACTCTAACTACAAATGGCGCCCAACGTGTTGGCAAGAATTTCCACCTAAAACCTGAGTAAAAGGATTCTAAGACGGAGCTAAAAACAGCTTCCTAGTTGTCTTTCTCAAGTTAGCGGCAGCCTGCCGGTTTGAGCTACTATGGCGGGTTCCTGGCGTGTGCGTCTGACCTGCAATGTGGCGGGAATGAGGAATCTACAAGAAACACTTTACTCTGCTGCATGGTGGATTTAGCCTTTGCTAGTTAAAAAAAAAAAAAGAGTTTCTGGGCTATGCACTGCTATGATAGAACTGCTTCTGATAGTTGATGGTACACATGGCTCCAGGCCCAGAGCTGGCGGTAAACTGTACCACCGCCATGTTGGAAAGCTGAGGTGGGCGGAGCCAGCAGCCACAGCCGCGCTTCAGTCTTACAAAGATGGATATTACACAGAGAATCTGGTTTATATTGTCTTTGGGATTTTTAACTGCAGAAAAGGATTTGAGCGTAAAAGCTGTTGAGTTAAACAAATATGTAAATTTTAAAGGTACCTTGACTTCAAAATTTGGATCTAAGGATATGTTGCTTTGGAAAAGAGTCTCTGCTTTTGTTTCCACAGAAAGCCAGAGGCTGTGGATTTGTTCCAGATTAAGATACATCAGGTTTGATCAGCCAAGACCACCTGAAAGGTCTCCAATGACACCATGGCCCAGATGATCCGACATCCAGAATGGTTTCAAGGCAACTGGCTCAGAGGTTCACCCTAATGGACTACTCCATAATCCTAAAATTTTCTTTGTGTCCCCATAAGATACAGCGTCCCCCTCCAGCAGGAAGTAGTAAGAAAAACTACGCCCACATTCCCAAAATTATCAAGCTGGCTTTGGAGATGGAATTGGCTCACTCCTTCTCTAAACCCAGACATATTGCTAAAAGAAAAGGTTAAGAGATTCTTATGTCCCAAATCAGAAGAGCCCTCTGGTGTGGGACAGAGAAAAACCAATATTTTTCTTTAAAGCAGTTTGATTATAAATGAGATCTCTTTCTAAAGAAGAAAAGGGGATATGATACAGATATAATAGGATGAAAGGGTAGATTAAGGAACTTACTTCTAAAGAGCAAGAACTTGTTTAAAATGTTTTACATTGATGTAGATTTTAGTCTATTGATACAAACTTAAAGTTAATTTTGTTATACTGTGTGTATATTTCTAACCGTGTTTAAGGTATTATGTTTGTATAGCTCATTTTAAATTGAAATGGATAATTAAAAATAGATTAATAATTAGTCATCTATGATAATCATACTCATAGCCATATTAGTTAAGTCTTCTAGGTATACATAGAGATATTTCAGACAGATAGGTAATCTTCAAATACTTCAAAGACCTACAGAATATGGCATTTAAAATATTTTTAAAATTTAGACTTTCTGGACAGTGAGACATGTCTGCTCCTGGCAGCACCGTTTTACTTCAGAGAGGAGGATGGGCACTAAAGACACTTCATATGGAGTTTATCTTCACCTTGGCAAAAATAGCCATTTGGGCAAGAAACTGTTCTTGCCTGGACTGCTTGATTGACTGGACATGCAGGACCAATAGAAAGGTGACCACTGAACTTTGCTTGACAAAATGGTCCTTCAGGTTCCTGCTTCACAGAGGAAACTGCCAAACATTCTACAGGACACTGAGAGAAGTGACCGAGAGACTCTAGCCCTGTGGGCTGAAGACAAATGTCCCAACTTTATAAAGGAACATTAGGTGACTGTCCAGGCTGCCAGCTGTCTCTGTCTACTGAAAGTTGCTTGCATCCTTCTCCCATTTCTCAGATAATATTATATCCTTCTGAGGTCTTTGATGTGGTTAAAGACTAGATAGTTATAATTTCCTCAGTTATGATAAAAGATACATTAGATATAAAACCTTAGACTCATAAATATAAGATAGATAGGATATCTTCTTTAATGTAACTGTAATTCTTGCTTGATAATTGTTTTGTTATATGTAATTGTACTATGTAAAAGTTAAAACCTTCCTTAAAAAGAAAAGGGGAAGTGCTGTGGATATCGCTCTGTGTAAATAAAGTTCTGATTGGCCAGTGGCCAGGCAGGAAGTATAGGCGGGACAAGAAAGAAGAGAATTCTGGGAAGTAGAGGCTGGGGAGAGACACCGCCAGCTGCTGCCATGAGAAACAACTTGTAAAGACACTGGTAAGCCACAAGCCATGTGGCAAAGTATAGACTAACAGAAATGGGTTAATTTAAGATAGAAGAAGCAGATAACAAGAAGCCTGCCATGGCCATACAGTTTCTAAACAATGTAAGTTTCTGTGTGCTTTCTTGGTTGGGTCTGAGCGACTGTGGGACTGGTGGGTAAGAGAGATTTGTCCTGACTGGGCCAGGCAGGAAACTCTAACTACAGTGTACATACCATAGAGGACGGTTCCAACAACTGCAAATACACAGATTTACACACACACACACACACACACACACACACACACGCACACACGACACCATGCGAAAGCTTCACTATGGGATTCTTGGATGTGTGCCTCAGGTCATCCTCTTTGAACCCCAGACCAGGCTGAGCCAGCTGGAAGCCTGAGGTTGTTTTTAAGACATAGTGTCTTGTAGCTCAGGCTGGCTTTGAACTCATTATGTAGCTAAAGATGATTCTGAACTTTCAGTCCTCCTGCCTCCACCTTCCACATGCTGGGATGACAGGCAAGCATCCCTATACCTAGTTCATGCGGTACCAGGGATGGAACTCAGGATCTCATGCGTGCTAGGCAAGCTCCCTACCAACTGAGCTACAGGAACTCCACCTAGCCAGGCGGTGGTGGTGCATGCCTTTAATCCCAGCACTCGGGAGGCAGAGCCAGGTGGATTTCTGTGAGTTCGAGGCCAGCCTGGGCTACAGAGTGAGTTCCAGGAAAGACTCAAATCTACACAGAGAAATCCTGTCTCAGAAAACCAAAAAAAAAAGAACTCCACCAACTGAGCAACAAGCACTCCACCCACTGAACTATAAGTACTGATAGGAAATCACATGTCCACAAGGTTGGGCTTGCCTGGAGGACCGCCTAATTATTTCCGATTCAAAATAGCCATTTCTAGGTCAGAACATCTCGCGTGGCTAGGACTCTGTGGCTTTACATGGTTGCGTAAAGCGCGTGCGGCCTTGTAATCTACACGCATGCGTGGAGTAGCCACATGCGGTACGCATGCGCGGCCCACTCTTTAAAAAGCCGGTGCCATTTTGCACAGGTCTCTCTTCTCTCCCTTCTCCTCTCCTCTCTTCTCCCCTCTCTTCTCTCTCTCCTCAACCATGTGTGTGTTTCACACACATCTGTCTCTTCCTATCCTATATTAATAAACAGCTCGTCTGTGGATTTGTCGTGTTCGGGACGTGTTCCTCGCGGGGTAAGAGCGCTGATAAATAACTAACAAGTACTATATCAACTGAGTCTAAACAGTCTAGCCACAGAGCCCCAACCTCAGCTCCAAGTCTGTCGCTTGCCTCACTGCACCTCTGGGGAGTTCTTTCTTTCTTTCTTTTCTTTTTTTTTTTTTTTTGTGTTGTTTGTTTGTATTTTCAGGACAGGGTTTCTCTGTGTAGCCCTGGCTGTCCCGGAACTCACTCTGTAGACCAGGCTGGCCTCAAACTCACAGAGATCTGCCTGCCTTTGCCACCACCGGGCTTTGGGGAGTTCTTTCTATCCTTGGGTCCTGCTGTCCTCCCACAAGAGAATATCCGCGATTCTATCTGATGAAACACACCGTGGTGGTCACTGCATTGTGGTCTAATCTTCGGCACTAAATAAATGACTCTTTGGGGCCAGTGGGATGGCTCAGCAGTTAAAGGTGTTTGCCACCAAGCTTAATAACCTGAGTTCCATCCCTGGGACTCACATGGTAGAAGAAGAGAACTGAGTCCTCTGATCTCACACAAGCACTATGTTACACACACACACACACACACACACCAATCAATCAACTGACTAATGCAACCAGCAGCCTGAGCCTGCACTTTGTGGCCCTGGCCTAGTTCTGGGGACAAGCCCCCTCAGTCCATGGAGCCTCCTTCCTGATAACCATAATCTTTGTTTATCTGTGTGTTTTTCAAAGTAACAAAGTGAGTTCCTGGGGGAGTTGGGAACAGGCATCTTAGGAGGGGCTGGCCACCAAGGGCCGTCAACAATGCCAATATGACCAACTCCTGGCAAACCCACTATCAGGGCTTAAAAGAGTGTCCATTGTTGGGGGTACACCACACACACTGTGCCTCGTGTCACAAGTCTCCTGGCACCACAGGGAGAGGAGAAACAGAAATTCCTCATGTCTCCTGGACACTGCCCATGCTCTTTCCTTTGCAGATGTGTGTGTGTGTGTTGTTACATGCACCTATGCCAAGGCCAGAGGTTGCTGTCAAGTGTCATCAATTGCTCTCCACATTATTTTTGAGGCAGGGTCTCTCACTGAACCCAGGAGCTTGGCATCTTGGCCAGGACAGTGAACTCCCAGCATCTGGCTGCGGTTACGGATGGATGTCTGCCACCATGCCCAGCTCTTACGTGTGTGCTGGGAATCTGAATTCAAAACCTGTACTTGCCCATCAAGCACTTTACTCACTGAGCATCTTATTGGCCCCGCCTGATTGTTTGGGACAGGGTATCTCACAGGCCTGGGGCCCACTGCTTGGCTAGGCTGGCTGACAGGGAGGCCCTGGGATCTGCCTGTTTCTGCCTTTGCTGCACTAGGGTCACAGGTGTGGCCATGAAGGGCAGCTGCTGCTTCCTCTGAACTCAGTATGTGTGGTGATTCACAGAGTTGATGGTCTTGAGGACAAAGCCCTGCAATTCTGCTCATGAAACAAATCGCTATGATGCCACCCAAGTCAGGGTCAGACAGGTTCCCACGGCAATGGTCTGGTTCCTTCAGGCTGAGAATATCTTGAGGGCCACAAGAATATATTATAGAGATTCAGCTGTGTTTTAAAGCTATACTTTGACTGGCCAAGGGTCTGTCAAATGGGAAGCCATTTATTATGAAATATTTTTAATAAACTTTTAAATATTTCAGCTGTCTTCTGCTATGAAATTCTTGTGTGTCCAAATACTATAGATCATTTTAGCAAACAGCTAAACTTCTCAGACACTGTTCCACTAGGTACTAACCCTCCCCCACCCCCACCCCATCTAGCTAGAGGGTAGATGCATAGCTTTGTTTCTTGTGCAAATGAAGCTCAGACTATCCCCTTCCTTCATGCCTAGCGGCAGCAGAGAGACTGAGGACGATAGGGTGTTTTACATAAACAGGTAAGGACTGGAGGGAAATTCCAGAGGTGGACACAGAACCGTGTGGCCAGAGAGAAGAGGAAGACAGAGGTTCAGTAGAGGTTCGGCAGATCTCTTGTGGGGTTTATCAGGGCCAGAGGTAAGGAGCCAGGAAGGATATAGATGGAGGACGAAGGAATAGAGGATCAGGTCAAAAGCATAGGAGCTCACTAAAACTATGAGGGCAGGAAAACTGGGCACAGAGAGGAACTGAATGTGAGCACAGGGCTGAAACTGAGTAGATAGAATTGACTTAGAAGATGAAGTGAATGGACTAAAGAACTCAGTGTGCTTAGATTCATTTGCTATCCCTCAGATTAGTGCCCTTAGCCGCTTGCAGCATCTGCTCTGCACCTGGTAGAAATCTCCTCAAGGCGGGCACTTGGAAATTCGTTAAGAATAGAGAAACCACTCAGCACTCTTCTGCCCTGGCTCCCGGAACACAGTGTCTCTGAAAGCCAGGCGGCTCGCTCTGGTGTTCCCGGTGCTCCTGGCCTTCCACCTCAGTCCTGACTCACCTCTTTTCTGTGACACACTGACAGCTTTTGTCAAGACAGGGGTCCTTATCACACCCAGTCAGTCAGGACAGCAATGCCCAGGACTACCCATGACCACTGTCAGTCTGTCAAAGGCCACCCTGAACTGATTGCTGTCCCTTTCCTTTGTATGTGAGGTATGTCTTGCTGTCCATGGGTCTGTGTGCCATGTGAGTGTGCCTGTGAATGCTGAGCCCTGACAGGGCAGAAGGGGGCTTCGGAGTCCTTGGAATTGGAGTTACATGAGGCTGTGCACCGCCCTGTCCCTGTAGGTGCTGGGAACCAGACTTGGGTCCTCTGTAAGAGCAGCTAGTGCTCTTAACTGTTACTCTGAAAATTTGGTACGATAACAAAGAAATCACCCATTCATAATATTTATATTGATTTCACATTAAATATTTGAGCACATCAAACAAAATAATCTATGTGATAAATATGTACTGATTTAACTAATTGATTATTCATTCAAATCCTTTACTCTTATGTTTAATATTAATTTAAATAATCATAATCAATTAAGAGATGTTTATTGGGACAGAGCGATGGCTTGTTAGTTAACAGAACTTGCTGTTCTTGCAGAGGACTTAAATTCAGTTTCCAGAATCCACATGGTGGCTCACAACCGTCTGTCACTCCTGCTCCAGGGTATCTGTTGCATTTGGCCGAGTTGGGAACCAACATCTATCACACACACACACACACACACACACACACACACACACACACAACTAAAGACAATAAAAATAAAACTTAAAAACATTTAAAATCTCAAGAGGTAATTACAGGTGTGTATAATGCATAGTGGTTAAAGGTGTGCATGATGTGTACTGGTACATGTATAGAAGGTTTATGGTGGTTACAAGTGTTTATATGGCTACAGGTGTGTATAGCAGGCACAGGCGTGTATGGTGGGTACAGGTGTGTATGGTGGGTACAGGCGTGTATGGTGTATGGTAAGGTACAGGCATGTATGGTGGGTACAGGTGTGTATGGTGTATGGTAAGGTACAGGCATGTATGATGAGTACAGGTGTGTATGGTGGATACAGTGTGTGGTAGGTGATGGACTATCCTTTTCATCCTATGATTTGTGGGAACATGAACAGAGCTAATGTTCTTGCTGAATGAAATGGTCGGGGTGGAGACAGGCAGGACTGATTCTCACTCAGGTGTGGAAGCTAAAAATGTTGATTTCAGGGCTGGAGAGCTGGCTCAGAGATTAAGAGCACCAACTGCTCTTCCAGAGGTCCTGAGTTCAATTCCCAGCACCCACATGGTGGCTCACAACCATCTGTAATGAGAGCTGGCGCCCTCTTCTGTGTACATAATAAATAAATAAAAATAAATTTTAAAAAATTAATTTATTTAAAAAAAAAAGTTGATTTCAGAGTAGACAGAGGGGCTGTGTGACGCTGCCTGCCCGATGGCCTGAGTGCCGGTGTCAGAGCTGGAAGGAGAGAGGTACAGGTCTGTGTGTGGGGCGTTTCCTGTCCCCACCATGTGGTCCCAAACACCCAGTAGCTGCAAAGGATTGTTCCACAGCACACGTTCTGTTTTACCCTCCACATGTGCACACGTGCATATGCACGCACACACACACACACACACACACACACACACACACACACGCATATATACACACACATGCGCGCACACATGTGCACACGTGCACACACACGCATATATACACACACATGCGCACACACATGTGCACACGTGCACACACGCATACACACAATGTAACAATATTTTATGAAACAGAGGTAGAGAGAATGGTACGCATCGCTGGGAAGGAAGAAGGGGGCACAGGGAGCCGGGCACCAGTGCCTCCCCACCCCTCCCCACCCCACCCCACCCCACCCCTCCCCACTCCACCCCTCCCCTCCCCACCCCACTCCACCCCTCCCCACCCCTCCCCTCCCCACCCCACCCCACCCCACCCCACCCCACCCCTCCCCCTCCCCCCCCACCCCACCCCACCTCACCCCACCCCTCCCCTCCCCTCCCCACCCCCGGGCCCGGCGTGCAGCCAAAGCTACCTGCGGCGAGAACGGAGTCGTCTGCAGACACCACCAGGAACCCCACGGCTTCCGGAAGCTTCTCCAGCAGCCTGTCTTCTCCAGAGGAAACCTGTGTGCAGGAAGGCGAGCACCGTGCTGCTGAGCCTCCCCCAGGCGGCTCTGCCACACCAAGGGTTCCTCAGCCCCCTGCCTCAGTTTCCCTGTTAGACAAGCGGTGACCCCGGGCTACACCCTGGGGGGCGGGGCTGGAGAGTGTGTGTGTGTGTGTGTGTGTGTGTGTGTGTGTGTGTGTGTGAGAAGTCACTTCCGGTGCATGGCCTCGCACAGGTACCGCTGTTACAGTGACTGCAACTGCGCAGGCGCGGGCAGCCTTGCGCGCTTTTTTTGGCCCATGAAGGAACCTCGGAGCTCAACGGGATACATTTGTGTTTGGAGTGAACACTGCCTTGTGAAGGCCCGACCTTGTGAGGGGCCGGGAGGGAGCCTGCTGCCTGCTGGCAGGCCCTGTGCTCACTGCCCTGCCGGGGGATGGGCCTGCCATCTTGAGTGGCCTCCACGACCGGCTGTAACCTGGAACTGGGAGCGGATCTAACCTGTTTCTCCCCAGTTGCCCCCATCAGAGTGTTTCATCACACCAACAGGAATGGAACCCCGAGCCAAAGGATGACAGACAGCACTGTTCTTCCCCGAGTTCCAGGACATCTGCACACTTTGTGAGGTGTGCACGAGGTCAGAGGTCAACTTTAGTGTCTCCTCTATCACTCTACCTTATTTCCCAATTATTTATTTTATATGTATGGGTGTATGTCTACATGTATCTATATGTACCACATGTATGCAGTGCCTACAGAGGCCAGAAGAGGGCATCAGATACCCAGATACCCTGGAACTGGAGTTACAGTTTTTGGCCAACATGTGTGTGCTAGGAATTGAACATGAGTCCTCTGCAAGAGAGGCCAGTGCTCTTTTTAAAAAAAATAATTTATTTATTTTTCTCTCATGTATATTCATGTTTTGTCAGCATATGTGTCTGTGTGAGGGTGTTGGATCCCCTAAAACAGGAGTTACAGACTGTTGTGAGCTGCCATATGGGTGCTGGGAATTGAACCTGGGTCCTCTGGAAGAGCAGCTGGTGCTCCTAACTGCTGAGCCATCTCTCCAGCTCCTCCACTTTATTATTTCAGATAGGGTCTCTCACTGAACCTGGGGCCCACTGATTCCACTAGATTGCCTGACCTGTGCGCCCTAGGGATCCTCCTGATTCTGCTTCCCCAGGGCAGGAATACATATTTGGGTCCCCACATCTGGCATTATGTGGATGCTGGACATCTGAGCTCAGGTCGTCATGCTTGAGTGGCTGAGCCCTCTCCCAATCTGCAGGAAAATCGCTTACCAGGGAGATGGAGCCGCTGCTGAAACCAGTGACCAGCTTTGCCTGTGTCTGGATGGAGACGGCACAGGTGGGCATCTCCTCCTTGATGCCGGACAACTGCCGTTTCTCCTGAAGTTTCCCTGTGGCTGAGTTCCACCGACTGACCTGGCCACCCTTGGACACAGTGAGCAGCGTGCCCTGGGCAGCCAGCACCGCCACACAGGCCCAGGGATCAGAGGCATCTCCCGGGACACAGAAAACCAGCTTTGCGGTTTCCAGACTCCACATGTTGATCTAGAAGAGTCATGAAGAGAAACATCAGCGTCAGCGGAGACATAGGCTGAGACCCAGGCTCAGCAGGCAGGGTGCTTACCCAGCACCCACGAAGCCCCCGGTTCTGACCCCTGCACACAAACCAGGTATGGTGCCTGTTATCCCAACACATGGAGGCAGGGGGATCATAGTGAGCTCAAGGTCAGCCTGGGCAATAAGAGATGCAGTCTCAAAAACCAAAATAAAAACAACAACAAAAAAAGAATACATTTTCTTTTTTTAAATTAAAAAGGAGATTCCCAAGCAGGAGAGCCTGCCTGAATCTTCCAGAGATACTCTCTCTCTTGTTTTGACACGTGGGGTCTTGTTATATTGCCCAGGCTAGCCATGAACTCTGCGCTCAAACAACCCACCTTCCTCAGCCTCCCATGCAGCTTGGAGCATTTATCAACTGTCACTGTGCCCAAATACACACATTCTTTTGTAATTTATAAAATAGCATTTGGGTGCCAGGTGTGGAGGTATACACCTGTTTGCTAACCACTCTGAAGCTGAGGCAGGAGGATCATAAGTTAAGGCCCATGTGTGCTACATGTCTAGAACATGTCTCAAAAACAAAACCTCCTTTTTGGGGGGCTGGAGAGATGGCTCAACAGTTAAGAGCTCTGACTGCTCTTCCAGAGGTCCTGAGTTCAATTCCCAGCAACCACATGGTGGCTCACAACCATCTGTAATGAGATCTGGTGCCCTCTTCTGGCCTGCAGGGACACATGCAGGCAGACTAATGTATAAATAAAGCTTTAAAAACAAACTTGTTCTTGGGGGTTGGGGATTTAGCTCAGTGGTAGATTCTTGCCTAGCAAGTGCAAGGCCCTGGGTTCTATCCTCAGCTACACACACACACACACACACACACACAAAAAAAAAAAAAAAAAAAAAAAAAAAAAAACCTCGTTCTTTTGTTTTTGTTTTGTTTGTTTGTTTATTTGAGACAGGGTTTTTCTGTGTAACAGCTCTAGCTGTCCTGGAACTCAAGGCTGGCCTCGAACTCACTGCCTGCCTTTGCCTCCTGAGTGCTGGAATTAAAGGCATATGCCACCACCGCCTGGCAACACTGGCAGTTGGTTTTTGTTTTGTTTTGTTTTGTTTTTCGAGACAGGGTTTCTCTGTGTAGCTTTGCACCTTTCCTGGAACTCACTTTGGAGACCAGGCTGGCCTCGAACTCACAGAGATCCACCTGCCTCTGCCTCCCGAGTGCTGGGATTAAAGGCGTGCGCCACCACTGCCCGGCAACACTTGTAGTTTTTAAAAAACAATTTATATTGTGGAAGCATTGATAGTGATGGTACAAAGTGTCAATCCTAGTTGATAGGAGCTATCAGTGGGTCTTGTGTGTCTTGTTTCATAACATATTGATGACAGGGGCCTGTGAGATGGTTCATCAAGTAGAGGGGCTTGCAGCCAAGCCTGATGACCTGAGTTTGATTCCTGGGACCCACAAGTTGGAAGGAGAGAACCAACTCCCTTGGTTTTTCCTCTGACCTCCACATGAGCCACACATGCACACACACCATAAATAAATGTTACAATATTGATGTTAAAGCCAGGTCTCACACTTGGGAGGCTAAGGCAGGAGAATTGCCACAAGTTTGAAGTAGGGCTGAACAATGAGATCCTGTCTCAAAAACGAATGAAATGATGTTGAGGGCTAGGAGACAGGCAGCGGATACAGAGCTTGCTGGGCACAGCTGAGGACTGGATTTCAGGCCCCAGCACCATGTAAAGGCCAGCCCTTGGGAGGCAGAACCAGAGGATCACAGAGTAAGCTAGCCATGCAGACCAGGCAAATCAATGCACTCCACATTCAACAAGAGACCCTCTCGGAGTGAATGAGGACTCTGGTGAGACTGGAGCCCCTCGGCCAGGCTGGAGATCCCCGGACTCACCCATCAGACCCGCCGGTCTGCCCCTCAGCCCTGAGCTTATGGATCGCCCTGCCATATCCAGATTTCATGTGGTGCTGAGAATCTGCTCCTGAGTCCCTCAGGCTTACACGAGCGTCATCCTCTGAGCCACCTCCCCAGCCTGTTTTTGTGAGGGTCTCATGTGGCCCAAGCTGGCCTTGAACTCGAGTCCTGCCTCAGCCTCCTAAGGCTGTGTGTCTCCATTCATCATGCTATCAACTGCCAGGGTTATGGATGACAGGAAGGACACGCTGGGAGACGTGGCTTCTAGATGCATGTGGGATGCTAAGGGAGGACATCAAACAGGCCCTGGAAGAATTGAAGGAGTCACATGACACAAGTAGAATCCAGGTAGAAAACAAATAACAGTCTCATCTGAGACCCTCACATCTCAGAAGCGGGACCGGAGAGACGGCTCAGCGGGTAAGAGCACTGGCTGCTTGTCCAGAGGACCCGGGTTCAGTTCCCAGCACCCACAGGACAGCTCACAGCTGTCTGTAACTCTAGGCCCAGGGCGTCCAACACCCTCTCCTGGCCTCCATGGGCACATACATGCTGCACAGACACGTATGCAGGCAAAAGAGGCCTACAAATAAAATAAACAAACAAAATACTCAGACACAAACGTCACATGTCAGCATAACCCAGCCTCATCGAAGAAGAAAGCACAAGTAAAATTCTGGAGTTCAGAGAAATGGATGGCTCGGTGGGGAAGAGCACGTGCCATGTAAGCCTGAGCCACATCTTCAAAACCTGCATACAGCAGGCGCAGCATGTGTGTGATCCCATTGCTCCTGTAGGGAGGTGGGAGGTGGAGACGGAGCCTCTGAGGGCTGGGAGGCCAGCCAGCCTGGTGCGTGCAGCAGCAGCAGCAGCAGCAACAGAGGTTTTGCCCTCTAACAAGATGGACAGCAAGAACTGATACCCAAGTTGTCCTCTGCCTTCTGGGTGTGCGCCACAGCACATGTGCCCACACATGCCCACATAACTTCACATGTCACCCCTGCACGGTCATCTCATGGCATCCTGTGGGGTCGGGGGGACTGAATTCCGGTCATCAGACTTGGTGGCAAGTCTGCTGCTGTGTCTCACCAGACCACTCACCCCTATTTTGAGATGGTCAACAAGCCTGTAACTCACCCACTGGGTCACGCTGGTGGCCAGCAAGCTCCAGGCCACCCCACAGCTGGATTACAGATGTGCTGCCCACCTGGCTGTACTCGGGTGCTGGGATTCGAACTCAGGTCCTCACTTTACCTAGCACCTATTCTCTTACAAGAAAAACAAACAAGATGGCCTGGAGCATACAGCAATCCTCCTGCCTCTGCTTCCCAAGTGCTGGAATTCTAGTTGTGTATCACTACAACCTATTTCTCTTGAGTTGTGCTGTACCCTGCACACACACACACACACACACACACACACACACACACACACACACGTCAGTTTGTTACCTTTGCACTAGTTGTAAGGTATATGACTTTCTTTATCTCATCCACGTGGAGGTCCCAGCTCTGAGGCTCTGTGGGATTTGGTGAGCCTCTGTCCAAAATGGTGACTCTCTCCTGGCCAGAGAGCAGGCTCCACAGGCGCAGGGTACGGTCCTTTGATGCAGAGATGGCGAGAGTTCCTTGGGCAAACACTTGAATGCACTTTACCTCAGCTGCAGTGGGCACAGTGTGGGAGGGGATGTTAGCTTGGGACAGTTTAGCCTGGTTTCTACCTCTCTCTCAAAAAAAAAAAAAAAAAAAAAATCTAAACAACTGGGCTGGAGGGATGGCTCAGTGGTTAAGAGCACCGACTGCTCTTCCAAAGGTCCTGAGTTCAAGTCCCAGCAACCACATGGTGGCTCACAACCACTTGTAATGAGATCTGGTGCCCTCTTCTGGCCTGCGAGGACACATGCAGGCAGAACACTGTATACATAATAAATAAATCTTTAAAAAAAAAAAAAATCTAAACAACTGCCAGGTGCCATGGATGGCGCACACCTTTAATCCCAGCACTCGGGAGGCAGAGACAGGAGGATCTCTGTGAGTTCTTGGCCAGCCTGGTGTACAGAACAAGTTCCAGGATAGCCAGGGCTACACAGAGAAAGAAACCTTTCTTGAAAAAAAAAACAGAAAAAAGAAAGAGAGAGAGAGAGAGAGAGAAAGCCAACAACAAACACAAAGAAAAACTCAAAAAGCATAAAAGTTGCAAAAAACGTTTCTTCCTATAATATATACATGTATTTTAGATAAGGTTTAATCTGAAAGAATATAAACCAAACACCCCCGAGGGAAGGTAGAACAGCAGTGTGCTGTCAGGTGGGACACTGATTTACTGCTGCTGCCTGTTCCCGTGGTGTAAATGTTCTCGCTTGGCTGGTTCCATTGACCTCGGAGCTGGGAAGAGAGGCTTTCCTAGTTCATTTTCTGTTGCTCATTAATTAACCTGACAGACGCAGCTAGGGAAGGGTTACTGCGCTCACAGGTCACAGTCCATCACCGTGTGGAAGTCAAGCTGGGGGATCAAATCAGCCAGTCACATCCACAGTCAAGAGCGGAGAGAATAGATGTCCCTGTGCTGGTGACCAGCTCTCTCTCTCCACTGATAAACAACCTGGGGCACAAACCTAGGGATAGTGTGGCCCACAGTGGGCGGGTCCTCCCACCTCAGGACAGTCCTGAAGACCAGCCTGATCCAGACAGTCCCTCAGGAGACTCTTCTCAGGTGACTATACTGTTTCAGGTCGACAAAACTAAACATCGCATCCTCCCACACTGTCTCCTTCCCACACGCACAGTAGTGGAAAGCATGGATGGAGTAAAAGATGGGAAATAGCAAGTGGAGAGTTTATAGTGCTTTTAACTTAAAAAACTCATCGTCTTTGTATATGTGCGCATGGTGTTTGGAAGGGGGATGGTATATCACCACTGTGCACAGAGCATGCAGAGGTCAGAGAACTTTCTGGAGTCTTTCTCTTCGTCCACCTCCACATGGTTCTGGAGATCAAATTCGGGTCACCAGGCTTTTGAGGTAAGTGCCTTTCCTAGTGAACTGTCTTGCCAGCCTGAGAAGTATTTATACCATATTTTTGCATTTTTGTTTGTTTGTTTTTCAGACAGGGTTTCCCTGTGTAGCTTTGCGCCTGTCCTGGAACTCACTCTGTAGCCCAGGCTGGCCTCGAACTCACAGAGATCCGCCTGCCTCTGCCTCCCCAGTGCTGGGATTAAAGGTGTGCGCCACCACCGCCCAGTGGCATAATTTTAAAAAGGGATTTGTCACTATTATTATGATGATCTATTGTTATTATTATTATTACTATTATTGTTTTTTTCAAAACAGGATTCCTCTGTGTAGCCCTGGTTGTCCTGGATCTTGCTCTGTAGACCAGGCTGGCCTCAAACTCACAGAGATCTGCCTGCCTCTGCCTCCCAAGAGTTGGGACTAAAGGCGTGCGCCATCACTGCCCAGCATGCAATTCTCTATCCTCCTTGATCCATGCCTTTGATAATGCGATCCACACTCTCCGTGACCCACACCTGACAATGCAGTTTTGCAGTTCCTTTCATCAAGATATCAATGGTCTCAGTCAAGACTATTGTGAGCTAGCCTCTTCCCCCGTGTGACTATAATGGAGTATCAGTGCTTGTCAGGCAGACTGGGGCCCGAAGAACCACCCTGCAGAGCCCTGCCTGAGTTACCAACCCTCAGAAGAAGTGGCTTATGAGGATAAAGTGATTGCCGAGCGATGACACCCCCCCCACAATGGGTCATCTGTATCATTCCCTCTACAAGGTCAGATACATCGTGGATAGGAAGAGAAAAGAGTTTAAGATCTGGAAGCCAGACTGGGAACAGTGCCTTTCAAGCATGTAAGACCATCACACTCACGAACTCACAGCAGCTGTGATCCTGCACAAGGTCTGCACCGGATGGGAACTGCCACCTTCTGTCATAGAGGGTGTAGTGGTTTGAATGTAATTGTCCCCCATAATCTCACAGGGAGTGGTACTGTTAGGAGGCGTGGCTTTGTTGAAGGAAGGGTGTCAATGTGGGATGGGTTTTGAGGTTTCCTATGCTCAGGATACAGCACAGTGTCAACTTCCTGTTACCTGCAAGATGTAGGATTCTTAGCTGCTCCTTCAGCACCATATCTGCCTGCAGGCTGCCATACTCCCCGCCATGATGATAATGGACTGCATCTCTGAACTGTAAGCCATCACCTCAATTAAATGTTTTCCTTTATAAGGGTTGTCACGGACATGGTGTCTCTTCACAGCCCTATCTCTCTCTGAGGATTTACAGGCACTTCATGGGGAGGGAGATGTTTTCTTCAGTGGCGGATGCATTT